>NC_082356.1:17258499-17399283 GCF_027477595.1 Haemorhous mexicanus
CCACCTGTCTGTCTGTCTGTCCAGGTGTTCACCTTTGATCTGTCCCACCTGTCTGTCTGTCTGTCCAGGTGTTCACCTTCGAGCTGTCCCACCTGTCTGTCTGTCTGTCTGTCCAGGTGTTCACCTTCGAGCTGTCCCACCTGTCTGTCTGTCCAGGTGTTCACCTTGGAGCTGTCTCACCTGTCTGTCTGTCTGTCTGTCCAGGTGTTCACCTTCGAGCTGTCCCACCTGTCCGTCTGTCTGTCTGTCCAGGTGTTCACCTCCGAGCTGTCCCACCTGTCTGTCTGTCTGTCCAGGTGTTCACCTTCGAGCTGGCCATCTCCAAGGTGGCCCTGGGGATGTCCCACCTGTCTCACCTGTCCGTCTGTCTGTCTGTCCAGGTGTTCACCTTCGAGCTGGCCATCTCCAAGGTGGCCCTGGGGATGTCTCACCTGTCCGTCTGTCTGTCTGTCCAGGTGTTCACCTTCGAGCTGTCCCACCTGTCTGTCTGTCTGTCCAGGTGTTCACCTTCGAGCTGTCTCACCTGTCTGTCTGTCTGTCCAGGTGTTCACCTTCGAGCTGTCCCACCTGTCCGTCTGTCCCACCTGTCTGTCCAGGTGTTCACCTTCGAGCTGTCCCACCTGTCTGTCTGTCTGTCCAGGTGTTCACCTTCGAGCTGTCCCACCTGTCTGTCTGTCTGTCTGTCCAGGTGTTCACCCTTCGAGCTGGCCATCTCCAAGGTGGCCCTGGGGATGTCCCACCTGTCTGTCTGTCTGTCTGTCCAGGTGTTCACCTTCAAGCTGTCCCACCTGTCCGTCTGTCTGTCTGTCCAGGTGTTCACCTTCGAGCTGGCCATCTCCAAGGTGGCCCTGGGGATGTCTCACCTGTCTGTCTGTCTGTTCAGGTGTTCACCTCCGAGCTGTCTCACCTGTCTGTCCAGGTGTTCACCTTCGAGCTGTCCCACCTGTCTGTCTGTCCAGGGTGTTCACCTTCGAGCTGTCCCACCTGTCTGTCTGTCCAGGTGTACACCTTCGAGCTGGCCATCTCCAAGGTGGCCCTGGGGATGTCTCACCTGTCTGTCTGTCTGTCTGTCCAGGTGTACACCTTCGAGCTGGCCATCTCCAAGGTGGCCCTGGGGATGTCCCACCCTGTCCGTCTGTCTGTCTGTCTGTCCAGGTGTACACCTTCGAGCTGGCCATCTCCAAGGTGGCCCCAGGTGACCGGGGCGATTATCGCTGCGAGGTCACGGCCAAGGACAAGAAGGACAGCTGCTCCTTCAACATCGACGTCGAGGGTGAGCGCCCCAAAACCTGCCCAAAATTAACCCAAAATGTCCTCAGAATCACCCCAAAATCACCCCAAAATTACCCTCAAAATCACCCCAAAATTACCAAAAAAAATCCTCAAAATCACCCCAAAAACTGCCCAAAATTAACCCCAAAAATGTCCTCAGAATCACCCAAAAATTACCCCCAAAATCACCCCAAAAACGGCCCCAAATCACCCCAAAAATCACCCCCAAAATCACCCCAAAATCACCTCCAAAATCTCCTCAGAATCACCCCCAAAATCACCCCAAAATTACCAAAAAAAATCCTCAAAATCACCCCAAAAACTGCCCAAATTAACCCCAAAATGTCCTCAGAATCACCCCAAAATCACCCCCAAAATTACCCTCAAAATCACCCCAAAATTACAAAAAAAAATCCTCAAAATCACCCCAAAAACTGCCCAAAATTAACCCCCAAAAATGTCCTCAAAATCACCCCAAAAATGTCCTCAAAATCACCCCCAAAATTACCCCAAAAACTGCCCAAAATCACCCCAAAATTAACACCAAAAATATCCTCAAAATCACCCCAAAAACTGCCCAAAATTACTCCCAAAAATGTCCTCAGAATCACCCCAAAATTAACCCCAAAATTACCCCAAAAATATCCTCAAAATCACCCCAAAAACTGCCCCGAATCACCCCAAAAAATCCTCAGAATCACCCCAAAATCACCTCCAAAATATCCTCAAAATCACCCCCAAAAACTGCCCAAAATTAACCCAAAAATGTCCTCAAAATCACCCCCAAAATCACCTCCAAAATGTCCTCAGAATCACCCCAAAACCTACCCAAAATTAACCCAAAAATGTCCTCAGAATCACCCCAAAATCACCCCAAAATTACCCTCAAAATCACCCCAAAATTACCAAAAAAAAATCCTCAAAATCACCCCAACAACTGCCCCAAAATTAACCCCCAAAATGTCCTCAAAAATCACCTCCAAAAATCCTCAAAATCACCCCAAAAACTGCCCAAAATTAACCCCAAAAATGTCCTCAAAATCACCTCCAAAAATCCTCAAAATCACCCTAAAAACTGCCCAAAATCACCCCAAAAAATCCTCAAAATCACCCCCAAAATTACCCCAAAAAATCCTCAAAATCACCCCCAAAAATGGCCCCAAATCACCCCAAAAATGTCCTCAAAATCACCCCAAAAACTGCCCAAAATCACCCCAAAATTAACACCAAAAATATCCTCAAAATCACCCCCAAAAACTGCCCTGAATCACCCCAAAAATCTCCTCAAAATCGCCCCAAAATGTCCTCAAAATCACCCCAAAAAATCCTCAGAATCATCCTAAAAACTGCCCAAAATCACCCCAAAAATCACCCCCAAAATAACCCCAAAAATTTCCAAAATCACCTTAAAATCACCTCCAAAACTTAACCCAAAACCACCCCAAAACCTGCCCAAAATCACCCCCAAAATTAACCCAAAACCACCCCCCCAAAACACCCCAAAAACTGCTCAAAATCCCCCCCAAAAATCCTCAGAATCACCCCAAAAACGGCCCAAAATCACCCCAAAATATCCTCAAAAATACCCCAAAAATCCCAAAAAACCCCAAAATTAACCCCGAAAATCCCAAAAACAAGACTGGGGACATTGGGGACATTTTGGGGACATTTGGGGACATTTTGGGGACATTTGGGGACATTGGGGACATTTTGGGGGTATTTGGGTGACATTTGGGGGGATTTTGGGGACATTTTGGGGACATTTGGGGACATTTTGGGGACATTTGGGCACATTTTGGGGATATTTGGGGACATTTTGGGGACATTTGGGGACATTTTGGGACTGACGCCCCCTCCCCCCCCAGCCGGCCGCCCCCTCGGGCTCGGACAATGTGCTGCAGGCCTTCAAGAGGACGTGAGTGGGGGGACCCCCAAAAACTCCTCTGGGACCCCCCAAAAACCCCCCCAAGACCCCCCAAAAACCCCTCTGGGACCCCCCAAAAACCCCCCCAAGACCCCCCCCAAAAAACCCCTCCGGGACCCCCCCCCAGAACCCCTCTGGGACCCCCCAAAAAACTCCCCTGGGACCCCCCAAAAACCCCTCCGGGACCCCCAAAACCCCCCCCAAAAATCCGCCCGGGACCCCCCAAAAACTTCCCCAGGACCCCCCCCCAAAAAACCCCCTCCGGAACCCCCCCCAAAAGCCTCTGGGACCCCCCAAAAAACCCCCCCAAGACCCCCCCAAAAACCCCTCCGGGACCCCCCCCCAAAACCCCTCTGGGACCCCCAAAAACCCCCCCAGGACCCCCCCCAAAAACCCCTCCAGGACCCCCCAAAAACCCCCCAAAAAATCCACCCTGGGACCCCCAAAAACCCCTCCGGGACCCCCAAAACCCCCCCCCAAAAAATCCGCCCGGGACCCCCCAAAAACTTCCCCAGGACCCCCCCCAAAAACCCCCCCTGGGAACCCCAAAACCCCCCCCTGGGACCCCCAAAAACCCCCCCTGGGACCCCCAAAAACACCTCCGGGACCCCCCCCAAAACCCCCAAGGACCCCCCTGGGACCCCCCAAAACCCCCCCCCAAAAAATCCGCCTGGGACCCCCAAAAACCCCCCCAGGACCCCCCAAAAACTTCCCCAGGACCCCCCCCAAAAACACCTCTGGGACCCCCCAAAAACCCCTCTGGGACCCCCCCAAAAAACCCCTCCGGGACCCCCCCCAAAACCCCTCTGGGACCCCCCAAAAACCCCCCCCAAAAATCCGCCCGGGACTCCCAAAAACCCCCCCAGAACCCCCCCAAAGACCCCCCCTGGGACCCCCCAAAAAACCCCCCCTGGGACCCCCCAAAAACCCCTCTGGGACCCCCAAAAACCCCCCCAGGACCCCCCAAAAACCCCCCCTGGGACCCCCCAAAAACCCCTCTGGGACCCCCAAAACCCCCCCCCAAAAATCCGCCCGGGACCCCCCAAAACCCCCCGGGACCCCCCCAAAAACCCCCCCCGGAGACCCCAATACCCCCTCCCCGGGAACCCCCCAAAACCCCCCCAGGACCCCCCCCCAAAAACCCCTCCGGGACCCCCCCCCAAAACCCCCAAGGAACCCCCTGGGACCCCCCAAAAACCCCCCAAAAAATCTGCCTGGGACCCCCAAAAACTTCCCCAGGACCCCCCCCCAAAAACCCCCCCGGGACCCCCCGCAAAATCTCCCTGGGACACCCCCCCAAAATCCCCCCGGGAACCCCCCCAAAACCCCCCCCGGGACCCCCCCCAAAAATCTGCCCAGGACCCCAAAATCCCCACCCGGGACCCCAAAAATTTCCTGGGACCCCCAAAATCTCCTCGGGACCCCCAAAACCTCTCTGAGACCCCCCCTAAAATCCCCCCCCGGGACCCCAAAAAACTCCTGCGACCCCAAAAATCACCCTGGGACCCCCCCCCAAGACCCCCCCTGGGACCCCAAAAATTCCCCCCAGGACCCCAAAACCCCCCGGGACCCCAAAAATTCTCCCCAGGACCCCAAAAATTCCCCCCTGGGACCCCCCAAAATCCTCCCGAGGACCCCAAAAACTCCCCCGGGATCCCAAAATCCCACCCAGGACCCCCCCCCCCCCCCAAAAAAAAACCCCTCTGGGACCCCCCAAAAACTTCCTGGGACCCCCCAAATCCCTCCAGGATGCCAAAAATCCCCCCCAGGACCCCAAAATCCCACCCGGAACCCCCAAAAATCCCCCAAATCCTCCCCAAAATCCCCTCTGGGGACCCCCCAAATTTGCAGTGACCCCCCCCCCCAATTCCCGCTGTCCCCCCCCCAATTCCCGCTGTCCCCCAAAATTCCCGCTGTTCCCCCCAAATCCCGCTGTCCCCCCCCCCAATTCCCGCTGTCCCCCCCCCATTCCCACTGTCCCCCCCCCCAATTCCCGCTGTCCCCCCCCCCAATTCCCGCTGTCCCCCCCCCCCAATTCCCGCTGTCCCCCCCCCCCAATTCCCGCTGTCCCCCCCCAATTCCCGCTGTCCCCCCCCCAATTCCCGCTGTCCCCCCCCCCCAATTCCCGCTGTTCCCCCCCCCCCAATTCCCGCTGTCCCCCCCCCCCAATTCCCGCTGTCTCCCCAATTCCCGCTGTCCCCCCCCAATTCCCCCAAATCCCCCCCAATTCCCGCTGTCCCCCCCCCAATTCCCGCTGTCCCCCCCCAATTCCCGCTGTCCCCCCCCCCCAATTCCCGCTGTCCCCCCCCCAATTCCCGCTGTCCCCCCCCCCAATTCCCGCTGTCCCCCCCCCCAATTCCCGCTGTCCCCCAATTCCCGCTGTCCCCCCCCAATTCCCGCTGTCCCAATTCCCGCTGTCCCCCCCCAATTCCCGCTGTCCCCCCCCAATTCCCAGTGTCCCCCCCCCCATTCCCACTGTCCCCCCCCCCAATTCCCGCTGTCCCCCCCCCCAATTCCCAGTGTCCCCCCCCAATTCCCGCTGTCCCCCCAATTCCCGCTGTCCCCCCCCCCAATTCCCACTGTCCCCCCCATTCCCCGCTGTCCCCCCCCCAATTCCCGCTCTGTCCCAATTCCCGCTGTCCCCCCCCCAATTCCCGCTGTCCCCCCCCCCAGTTCCCGCTGTCCCCCCCAATTCCCCGCTGTCCCCCTCCCCAATTTCCGCTGTCCCCACAATTCCCGCTGTCCCCCCCCCCCAATTCCCGCTGTCCCCCCCCCCAATTCCCGGTGTCCCCCCCCCCCAATTCCCAGTGTCCCCCCCCCCCCAATTCCCGCTGTCCCCCCCCCCACAATTCCCGCTGTCCCCCCCCCAATTCCCAGTGTCCCCCCCCCCATTCCCACTGTCCCCCCCCCAATTCCCGCTGTCCCCCCCCCAATTCCCGCCGCTGTCCCCCCCCCAGTTCCCGCTGTCCCCCCCAATTCCCGCTGTCCCCCTCCCCAATTTCCGCTGTCCCCACAATTCCCGCTGTCCCCCCCCCCCAATTCCCGCTGTCCCCCCCCCCAATTCCCGCTGTCCCCCCCCCCCAATTCCCAGTGTCCCCCCCCCCCAATTCCCGCTGTCCCCCCCCCCACAATTCCCGCTGTCCCCCCCCCCAATTCCCAGTGTCCCCCCCCCCATTCCCACTGTCCCCCCCCCCAATTCCCGCTGTCCCCCCCCCCAATTCCCGCTGTCCCCCCCCCCAATTCCCGCTGTCCCCCCCCCCCAATTCCCGCTGTCCCCCCCAATTCCCGCTGTCCCCCCCCCCCAATTCCCGCTGTCCTCCCCCCCCAATTCCCGCTGTCCCCCCCCCAATTCCCGCTGTCCCCCCCCCCCAATTCCCCGGTGTCCCCCCCCCCCAATTCCCGCTGTCCCCCCCCACCCAATTCCCGCTGTCCCCCCCCCAATTCCCGCTGTCCCCCCCCCAATTCCCGCTGTCCCCCCCCCAATTCCTGCTGTCCCCCCCCCAATTCCCGCTGTCCCCCCCCCAATTCCCGCTGTCCTCCCCCAATTCCCGCTGTCCCCCCAATTCCGCTGTCCCCCCCAATTCCTGCTGTCCCCAAAATTCCCGCTGTTCCCCCCAAATCCCGCTGTCCCCCCCAATTCCCGCTGTCCCCCCCCCCCCAATTCCCGCTGTCCCCCCCCAATTCCCGCTGTCCCCCCCCCCCAATTCCCGCTGTCCCCCCCCAATTCCCAGTGTCCCCCCCCCAATTCCCGCTGTCCCCCCCCCAATTCCCGCTGTCCCCCCCCCAATTCCCAGTGTCCCCCCCCCCAATTCCCACTGTCCCCCCCCATTCCCGCTGTCCCCCCCCCCCAATTCCCCGCTGTCCCCCCCAATTCCCGCTGTCCCCCCCCCAATTCCCACTGTCCCCCCCCAATTCCCGCTGTCCCCCCCCAATTCCCACTGTCCCCCCCCCCAATTCCCGCTGTCCCCCCCCCAATTCCCGCTGTCCCCCCCCAATTCCCAGTGTCCCCCCCCATTCCCGCTGTCCCCCCCCAATTCCCGCTGTCCCCCCCCCCAATTCCCGCTGTCCCCCCCCCAATTCCCGCTGTCCCCCCCCCCCAATTCCCGCTGTCCCCCCAATTCCCGGTGTCCCCCCATCCGCCCCCCCAATTCCCGCTGTCCCCCCCCCCCCAAATCCCGCTGTCCCCCCCCCCCCAATTCCCGCTGTCCCCCCCCCCAATTCCCGCTGTCCCCCCCCCCAAATCCCGCTGTCCCCCCCCAATTCCCGCTGTCCCCCCCCCCAATTCCCAGTGTCCCCCCCCATTCCCACTGTCCCCCCCAATTCCCGCTGTCCCCCCCCCCCAATTCCCGCTGTCCCCCCCAATTCCCGCTGTCCCCCCCCCATTTCCCGCTGTCCCCCCCCCAATTCCCGCTGTCCCCCCCCCCCCAATTCCCGCTGTCCCCCCCCCCAATTCCCACTGTCCCCCCCCCCCAATTCCCCGCTGTCCCCCCCCCAATTCCCACTGTCCCCCCCCCCCAATTCCCGCTGTCCCCCCCCCCCAATTCCCGGTGTCCCCCCCAGGAACGGCGCCAAGGATGAGACGGCCCGGAGAGCTGGACTTCAGCGGGCTCCTGAAAAAGAGGTGGGGAGGAGGAGAGCGAGGGGGGAGGAAGGGCGGGAGGAGGAGGAGGAGGAGGAAGAAGAGGTGGGGGAGGAAGAGGAGGAGGAGGAACTGCAGGAGGAGGAGGAGGAAGGGCAGGAGGAGGAGGAGGAGGAGAAAAAGGAGGAGGAAGGGTGGGAGAAAGGGCAGGAGGAGGAGGAAGAGGAAGGAGAAGAAAGAGGAGAAGGAAAAGGAGGAGGAAGGGCAGGAGGAGGAAGAGGAAGGAGAAGGAAGAGCAGGAGGAGGAGGAGGAGGAGGAGGAAGGGCGGAAGGAAGGGGAAGGGCGGGAGGAAGGGCTGGAGGAGGAGGATGAAGAGGAGGAGGAAGAGCAGGAGGAGGAGGAAGGGCGGAAGGAAGAGGAAGGGCGGGAGGAAGGGCTGGAGGGAGGAGGAGGAGGAAGAGGAGGAGGAGGAGGAGAAAAAGGAGGAAGGGTGTGAGAAAGGGCAGGAGGAGGAGGATGAAGAGGAGGAAGAAGAGGAGGAGGAGGATGAAGAGCAGCAGCAGGAAGAGGAGGAGGAAGGGCAGGAGGAAGAGCAGCAGGGAGGAGGAGGGGGAGGAAGGGCGGGAGGAAGAGGAAGAGGAAGAGGAGGAAAAGGAGGAAGAGGAGGAGGAGGAGGAGGAGGAAAAGGAGGAGGAGGAGGAAGCAGAGGAGGAGGAGGATGAAGAGCAGCAGGAGGAGAAGGAAGAGGAGGAAGGGGCAGGAGGAGAAGGAAGAAGAGGAAGAAGAGGAGGAGGAAGAGGACAAGAAAGGGCAGGAGGAGGAGGAAGAGGAGAAAGAGGAAGAGGAGGAGGAGGAAGAGGAAGGGCAGGAGGAGGAGGAAGATGAAGAGGAGAAAGAGGAAGAGGAGGACGAAGAAGAGGAAGGGCAGGAGGAGGAGGAAGATGAAGAGCAGCAGGAGGAGGAGGAGGATGCCAATGCTGATGACACTGACCATGACCATGACCATGACCATGACCATGACCATGATGACGATGACAATGCTGATGTCGATGATGTCAATGATGATGATGATGATGACCATGACCGTGACCATGGTGACCATGACCATGATGATGACCATGCCCATGATCATGATGCCCATGATGATGATGACCATGATGACCATGATGACCACAATGTCCGTGCCCATGATGATGACCATGATGATGACCATGATGACAATGACCATCATGATGACCATGACCATTATGATGACCACGACCATGATGATGCCCATGATGACAATGACCATGATGATGACCATGATGATGATGACCATGATGACCATGATGATGACCATGATGATGACCATGATGACCACAATGACTGTGCCCATGATGATGACCATGACCATGATGACCATGACCATGATGATGACCATAATGACCATAATGACCATGATGCCCATGATTATGACCATGATGATGACCATGATGATGACCATGGTGATGACCACAATGTCCATGCCCATGATGATGAGCATGCCCATGATGATGATGACCACGATGACCATGATACCCATGACCATGACCATGATGATGACCCTGATGACCCTGACCATGATGACGATGACAATGATGATGACCATGATGATGACTATGACCATGATGACCATGATGACCCTGATGATGACCATGACCATGATGATGATGACCATGATGACCATGATGACCATGATACCCCATGCCCATGACCATGACCATGATGACCATGACGATGATGATGACCATGATGATGCCCATGATGATGCCCATGATGATGACCATGATGACCATGATGATGCCCATGATGATGCCCATGATGATGACCATGATGACCATGATGATGCCCATGATGATGCCCATGATGACAATGACCATGATGATGACCATGATGATGATGACCATGATGACCATGATGATGACCATGATGATGACCATGATGACCACAATGACTGTGCCCATGATGATGACCATGACCATGATGACCATGACCATGATGATGACCATAATGACCATAATGACCATGATGCCCATGATGATGACCATGATGATGACCACAATGTCCATGCCCATGATGATGAGCATGCCCAT
Source organism: Haemorhous mexicanus (assembly GCF_027477595.1). NCBI lineage: Eukaryota > Metazoa > Chordata > Aves > Passeriformes > Fringillidae > Haemorhous > Haemorhous mexicanus. The sequence goes on from NC_082356.1 coordinate 17,268,387, forward strand.
GATGATGATGACCACGATGACCATGATACCCATGACCATGACCATGATGATGATGCTGATGACCCTGACCATGATGACGATGACAATGATGATGACCATGATGATGACTATGGCCATGATGACCATGATGACCCTGATGATGACCATGACCATGATGATGATGACCATGATGACCATGATGACCATGATACCCCATGACCATGCCCATGACCATGATGACCATGACCATGATGATGACCATGATGACCATGATACCCCATGCCCATGACCATGACCATGATGACCATGATGATGACCATGATGATGCCCATGATGATGACCATGATGATGCCCATGATGATGCCCATGATGACAATGACCATGATGATGCCCATGATGATGCCCATGATGATGACCATGATGACCATGATGATGATGCCCATGATGATGACCATGATGACAATGACCATGATGATGCCCATGATGACCACAATGTCCATGCCCATGATGATGACCATGACGATGACCATGATGATGATGACCATGATGATGATGACCCTGATGATGACCCTGACCATGACCATGACCATGATGACCATGATGACCATGACCATGATGACCATGATGACCATGATGATGATGACGATGATGATGACTATGACCATGACCTTCATGACCATGATGACCATGATGATGATGACGACCATGATGCCCATGCCCATGATGATGATGACCATGATGATGATGACCCTGATGATGACCCTGACCATGACCATGATGACCATGATGACCATGACCATGATGACCATGATGACTATGATGATGATGACGATGATGATGACTGTGACCATGACCTTCATGACCATGATGACCATGATGATGATGATGATGACCATGATGCCCATGCCCATGATGATGATGACCATGATGACCATGATACCCCATGCCCATGCCCATGACCATGACCATGATGACCATGACCATGATGATGACCATGATGACAATGCCCATGATGATGACCATGACGATGACCATGATGATGATGACACTGATGATGACCCTGACCATGACCATGATGACCATGACGATGATGATGCCCATGATGCCCACCACGCCCACCACCCCCAGGGAGGAGCAGGCCGAGGAGGTGAAGAAGAAGAAGAAGGACGACGAGGAGGACACGATCCCGCCGGAGATCTGGGAGCTGCTCAAGGGCGTCACCAAGAAGAGCGAGTACGAGCGCATCGCCTTCCAGTACGGCATCACCGACCTGCGCGGCATGCTCAAGCGCCTCAAGAAGATCAAGGTGGAGCCCAAGAAGAGCGAAGGTGGGGAAATTTGGGGACAATTCGGGGGATTTTGGGAAAATTTGGGAAATTTATGGAAATTTATGGAAATTTTATGGAATTTTGGGCAATTTCTGGGCAATTTTTGGGGGATTTTGATGGATTTTGGGGAGGAAAGAGACTCAAGCATCTCAAGATCAAGGTGGAGCCCAAGAAGAGCGAAGGTGGGGAAATTTGGGGACAATTCGGGGGATTTGGGGAAAATTATGGAAATTTATGGAAATTTATGGAAATTTTATGGAATTTTGGGCAATTTTTGGGCGATTTTTGGGGGATTTTGATGGATTTTGGGGAGGAAAGAGACTCAAGCATCTCAAGAAGATCAAGGTGGAGCCCAAGAAGAGCGAAGGTGGGAGAGATCTGGGGACAATTCGGGGGATTTTGGGAAAATTATGGAAATTTATGGAAATTTTATGGAAATTTGGAGAAATTTTGGGGGATTTGAGGGAATTTTGGGAGATTTTGGAGGACAGGGGAGGCTCAAGCGCCTCAAGAAGATCAAGGTGGAGCCCAAGAAGAGCGAAGGTGGGGAAATTTGGGGACAATTGGGGGGATTTGGGGAAAATTTGGGAAATTTATGGAAATTTATGGACATTTGGATGATTTTGGGCGATTTTGGGGGGATTTTGATGGATTTGGGGGAGGAAAGCGACTCAAGCATCTCAAGAAGATCAAGGTGGAGCCCAAGAAGAGCGAAGGTGGGAGAGATCTGGGGAGAATTCGGGGGATTTGAGGAAAATTTGGGAGATTTATGGAAATTTTATGGAACTTTGGGCAATTTTGGGGGTTCCCAGGTGAATTTTGGGGTCACCTGAGCTCACCTGTCCCCCCCCAAAACCTTCACCTGGCAGTTGAACCCCTGAGGGACCTTTGAAATTTTGGATTTTTGGGGGGTTCCCGGGTGGAATTTTGGGGTTCCCGGGTGGAATTTTGGGGTTCCCGGGTGGAATTTTGGGGTTCCCGGGTGGTTTTTGGGGTTCCCGGGTGGAATTTTGGGGTCACCTGAGCTCACCTGTCCCCCCCCCCCCAGCCTTCATCCGGAAATTGGACCCCGCCTACCAGGTGGACAAGGGCAACAAGATCCGGCTGATGGTGGAGCTCAGCAACCCCGACCTGCCCCTCAAGTGGTACAAGAACGGGCAGCTCATCAAGCCCAGCAACAAGTGAGTGCCAGGTGGGCACAGGTGGGCACAGGTGTGCCCCCAGGTGTCCCCAGGTGTCCCTCAGGTGTCGCTCAGATGTCCCCAGGCACCCCCAAATGTGCCCCAAGTGTGCCTCAGGTGTCCTGCAGGTGTCCCCAGGCACCCCCACATGTGCCCCAGGTGTGGCAGAGGATGGCACAGGTGTGCTCCAGGTGTGCCCCGGTGTCCCTCAGGTGTCCCTCAGGTGTCCCCCAGATGTCCCCAGGCACCCCCAAATGTGCCCCAGGTGTGCCCAGGTGTGTCCAGGTGTATCACAGGTGGCCATAGGTGTGCCCCAGGTGTCCTTCAGGTGTCCCCAGGTAACCCCAGGTGTGCCCAGGTGTGTGCCCAGCTGTCCCCAGGTGTCCCTCAGGTGTCCCCAGGTGTCGCTCAGATGTCCCCAGGCACCCCCAAATGTGCCCCAGGTGTCCCTCAGGTGTCCCCAGGTGTGTCCAGGTGTAGCACAGGTGGACATAGGTGTGCCCCAGGTGTCCTTCAGGTGTCCCCAGGTAACCCCAGGTGTGCCCAGGTGTGTGCCCAGCTGTCCCTCAGGTGTCCCTCAGATGTCCCCAGGCATCCCCAAGTGTGCCCCAGGTGTGCTCAGGTGCCCCTAGGTGTGCCCAGGTGTGTCACAGGCAGGCATAGATATGCCCCAGGTGTCCTTCAGGTGTCCCCAGGTAACCCCAGGTGTCCCTCAGGTGTCCCCAGGCATCCCCAAGTGTGCCCCAGGTGTGTCCAGGTGTGCTCAGGTGCCCCCAGGTGTGCCCAGGTGTGGCACAGGTGTCATCAGGAATCCCCCCGTGTGCTCAGGTGTGTCCAGGTGCCCCCAGGTGTGCCCCTAGAGCCCCCAGGTGTGCCCCTAGAGCCCCCCAGGTGTGCCCCTAGAGCCCCCCAGGTGTGCCCAGGTGTGCCCAGGTGTGCCCCTAGCTGTGCCCAGGTGTGCCCAGGTGTGCCCCTAGCAGTGCCCAGGTGTGCCCAGGTGTGCCCCCAGGTGCCCCCAGGTGTGCCCAGGTGTGTTCCCTGCCCAGGTACGTGTTTGAGAACGTGGGGCTCAAGCGCATCCTCACCATCAACAAGTGCCCCCAGGTGTGCCCCTAGAGCCCCCCAGGTGTGCCCAGGTGTGCCCAGGTGTGCCCCTAGAGCCCCCCAGGTGTGCCCCTAGCTGTGCCCAGGTGTGCCCAGGTGTGCTCAGGTGTGCTCAGGTGTGCCCAGGTGTGCCCCTAGCTGTGCCCAGGTGTGTTCCCTGCCCAGGTACGCGTTTGAGAACGTGGGGCTCAAGCGCATCCTCAGCATCAACAAGTGCCCCCAGGTGTGCCCCTAGAGCCCCCCAGGTGTGCCCCTAGAGCCCCCCAGGTGTGCCCCCAGGTGTGCCCAGGTGTGTTCCCTGCCCAGGTACATGTTTGAGAACGTGGGGCTCAAGCGCATCCTCACCATCAACAAGTGCCCCCAGGTGTGCCCCTAGAGCCCCCCAGGTGTGCCCAGGTGTGCCCCTAGCTGTGCCCAGGTGTGCCCAGGTGTGCCCCTAGCAGTGCCCAGGTGTGCCCAGGTGTGCCCCTGGCTGTGCCCAGGTGTGCCCAGGTGTGTTCCCTGCCCAGGTACATGTTTGAGAACGTGGGGCTCAAGCGCATCCTCACCATCAACAAGTGCCCCCAGGTGTGCCCCTAGAGACCCCCAGGTGTGCCCCTGGCTGTGCTCAGGTGTGCCCAGGTGTGCCCAGGTGTGCCCCTAGCTGTGCCCAGGTGTGCCCAGGTGTGCCCCTGGCTGTGCCCAGGTGTGCCCAGGTGTGTTCCCTGCCCAGGTACGTGTTTGAGAACGTGGGGCTCAAGCGCATCCTCACCATCAACAAGTGCCCCCAGGTGTGCCCCTAGAGCCCCCCAGGTGTGCCCCTAGCTGTGCCCAGGTGTGCCCCTAGCTGTGCCCAGGTGTGCCCAGGTGTGCCCCTAGCGGTGCCCAGGTGTGCCCAGGTGTGTTCCCTGCCCAGGTACGTGTTTGAGAACGTGGGGCTCAAGCTCATCCTCACCATCAACAAGTGCTCCCAGGTGTGCCCCTAGAGACCCCCAGGTGTGCCCAGGTGTGCCCAGGTGTGCCCCTAGAGCCCCCCAGGTGTGCCCAGGTGTGCCCCTAGCTGTGCCCAGGTGTGCCCAGGTGTGCCCCTAGAGCCCCCCAGGTGTGCCCAGGTGTGCCCAGGTGTGCCCCTGGCTGTGCCCAGGTGTGCCCAGGTGTGTTCCCTGCCCAGGTACGTGTTCGAGAACGTGGGGCTGAAGCGCATCCTCACCATCAACAAGTGCTCCCAGGTGTGCCCCTAGAGACCCCCAGGTGTGCCCAGGTGTGCCCCTAGAGCCCCCCAGGTGTGCCCCTAGCTGTGCCCAGGTGTGCCCCTAGCGGTGCCCAGGTGTGCCCAGGTGTGTTCCCTGCCCAGGTACGTGTTTGAGAACGTGGGGCTCAAGCGCATCCTCACCATCAACAAGTGCTCCCAGGTGTGCCCCTAGAGCCCCCCAGGTGTGCCCCTAGAGCCCCCCAGGTGTGTCCAGGTGTGCCCAGGTGTGCCCCTAGAGCCCCCCAGGTGTGCCCAGGTGTGCTCACGTGTGCCCAGGTGTGCCCCTAGCTGTGCCCAGGTGTGCCCAGGTGTGCCCCCTGCCCAGGTACGTGTTTGAGAACGTGGGGCTCAAGCGCATCCTCACCATCAACAAGTGCTCCCAGGTGTGCCCCTAGAGACCCCCAGGTGTGCCCAGGTGTGCCCAGGTGTGCCCCTAGAGCCCCCCAGGTGTGCCCAGGTGTGCCCAGGTGTGCCCCTAGAGCCCCCCAGGTGTGCCCAGGTGTGCCCAGGTGTGCCCCTAGCTGTGCCCAGGTGTGCCCAGGTGTGCCCCTAGAGCCCCCCAGGTGTGCCCAGGTGTGCCCCTGGCTGTGCCCAGGTGTGCCCAGGTGTGTTCCCTGCCCAGGTACGTGTTTGAGAACGTGGGGCTCAAGCGCATCCTCACCATCAACAAGTGCTCCCTGGCCGATGACGCCGCCTACGAGTGCCGGGTCAACGACGAGAAGTGCTTCACCGAGGTCTTCGTCAAAGGTGAGCACCTGGGGGGCACCTGGGGGGCACCTGGGGGGCACCTGGGGGGCACCTGGGGGGCATCTGGGTACCTGGGGGGCACCTGGGGGCATCTGGGTACCTGGGGCACACCTGGGGGGCACCTGGGGGCATCTGGGGCACACCTGGGGGGCACCTGGGGCACACCTGGGGGGCACCTGGGGGCATCTGGGTACCTGGGGCACACCTGGGGGGCACCTGGGGGGCACCTGGGGCACACCTGGGGGGCACCTGGGGCACACCTGGGGGGCACCTGGGGCACACCTGGGGGGCACCTGGGGGCATCTGGGTACCTGGGGCACACCTGGGGGGCACCTGGGGCACACCTGGGGGGCACCTGGGGGGCACCTGGGTACATGGGGGGCACCTGGGGCACACCTGGGGGCACCTGGGGGGCACCTGGGGCACACCTGGGGGGCACCTGGGGGCATCTGGGGCACACCTGGGGGGCACCTGGGGGCATCTGGGTACCTGGGGGTACCTGGGGGCATCTGGGTACCTGGGGGTACCTGGGGGGCATCTGGGGGGCACCTGGGGGCATCTGGGTACCTGGGGGGCACCTGGGGGGCACCTGTGGGCACACCTGGGGGGCACCTGGGGGGCACCTGGGTACCTGGGGCACACCTGGGGGGCACCTGGGGGCACACCTGGGTACCTGGGGCACACCTGGGGGGCACCTGGGGCACACCTGGGGGGCACCTGGGGGCATCTGGGTACCTGGGGCACACCTGGGGGGCACCTGGGGGGCACCTGGGGCACACCTGGGGGGCACCTGGGGCACACCTGGGGGGCACCTGGGGCACACCTGGGGGGCACCTGGGGCACACCTGGGTACCTGGGGGGCACCTGGGGGGCACCTGGGGACATCTGGGGGGCACCTGGGGGGCACCTGGGGTACACCTGGGGGGCACCTGGGGGCATCTGGGTACCTGGGGCACACCTGGGGGGCACCTGGGGCACACCTGGGGGGCACCTGGGGCACACCTGGGGGCACCTGGGGGGCACCTGGGGCACACCTGGGGGGCACCTGGGGGCATCTGGGGCACACCTGGGGGGCACCTGGGGGCATCTGGGTACCTGGGGGTACCTGGGGGCATCTGGGTACCTGGGGGTACCTGGGGGGCATCTGGGGGGCACCTGGGGGCATCTGGGTACCTGGGGGGCACCTGGGGGGCACCTGTGGGCACACCTGGGGGGCACCTGGGGGGCACCTGGGTACCTGGGGCACACCTGGGGGGCACCTGGGGGCACACCTGGGTACCTGGGGCACACCTGGGGGGCACCTGGGGCACACCTGGGGGGCACCTGGGGGCATCTGGGTACCTGGGGCACACCTGGGGGGCACCTGGGGGGCACCTGGGGCACACCTGGGGGGCACCTGGGGCACACCTGGGGGGCACCTGGGGCACACCTGGGGGGCACCTGGGGGCATCTGGGTACCTGGGGGTACCTGGGGGCATCTGGGTACCTGGGGGTACCTGGGGGGCATCTGGGGGGCACCTGGGGGCATCTGGGTACCTGGGGGGCACCTGGGGGGCACCTGTGGGCACACCTGGGGGGCACCTGGGGGGCACCTGGGTACCTGGGGCACACCTGGGGGGCACCTGGGGGCACACCTGGGTACCTGGGGCACACCTGGGGGGCACCTGGGGCACACCTGGGGGGCACCTGGGGGCATCTGGGTACCTGGGGGTACCTGGGGGCATCTGGGTACCTGGGGGGCATCTGGGTGGGGTTCTGGGAGTGTTGGAGGTGCCCGTGGGTGTCCTGAGGGCACCTGGGGAGGACCTGAGGGCACCTGGGGAGGACCTGGGGGCACCCGTGCCCATCGTGAAGGGCCCTGAGGACCAGCAGGTGATGTCCCCTCACCTGTGTCCCCTCACCTGTCCCTCATCTGTCCCCTGCTGTCCCCTCACCTGTCCTGTTCACCTATCACCTGTCCCCTTCATCTGTCACCTGTGACCCCTCACCTGTCCCTCACCTGTCCCTCATCTGTCCGTGTGTCTGTCCAGAGCTGCCGGTGACCATTGTGAAGGGCCCCGAGGACCAGCAGGCGGTGTCCCCTCACCTGTGTCCCCTGACCTGTGTCCCCTGACCTGTGTCCCCTGACCTGTGTCCCCTCACCTGTCACCTGACCTGTGTCCCCTCACCTGTGTCCCCTGACCTGTCCCCTCACCTGTCCCTCACCTGTCCGTGTGTCTGTCCAGAGCCGCCGATGACCATTGTGAAGGGCCCTGAGGACCAGCAGGCGGTGTCCCCTGACCTGTGTCCCCTCACCTGTCCCCTGTTGTCCCCTCACCTGTGTCCCCTCACCTGTGACCCCTCACCTGTCACCTCACCTGTCCCTCACCTGTCCGTGTGTCTGTCCAGAGCCGCTGGTGACCATCGTGAAGGGCCCCGAGGACCAGCAGGCGGTGTCCCCTCACCTGTGTCCCCTCACCTGTCCCCTGTTGTCCCCTCACCTGTGTCCCCTCACCTGTCCCTCACCTGTCACCTCACCTGTCCCTTACCTGTCCCCTGTCCCTCACCTGTCCGTGTGTCTGTCCAGAGCCGCCGGTGACCATCGTGAAGGGCCCCGAGGACCAGCAGGCGGTGTCCCCTCACCTGTGTCCCCTCACCTGTGTCCCCTCACCTGTCCCTCACCTGTCACCTCACCTGTCCCTCACCTGTCCGTGTGTCTGTCCAGAGCCGCCGGTGACCATCGTGAAGGGCCCTGAGGACCAGCAGGTGGTGGTGGGCGAGCGCGTGGTGCTGGAGGCCGAGGTGTCCGAGGAGGGCGCGCAGGTCATGTGGTACGGCCGGCCGTCCGTCTGTCCCTGTGTCCATCCTGTGTCCCTGTGTCCGTGTGTCCATCCTGTGTCCATCCTGTGTCCATGTGTCCATCCTGTGTCCATCCTGTGTCCATGTGTCCGTGTGTCCATCCTGTGTCCCTGTGTCCATCCTCTGTCCATCCTGTGTCCATCCTGTGTCTGTGTGTCCATCCTGTCTCCATCCTGTGTCCGTGTGTCCGTGTGTCCATCCTGTGTCCATCCTGTGTCCGTGTGTCCATCCTGTGTCCATCCTGTGTCCGTGTGTCCATCCTTTGTCCATCCACACCACCCTGTGTCCATCCTGTGTCCATCCTGTGTCCATGTGTCCATCCTGTGTCCGTGTGTCCACCCTGTGTCCATCCTGTGTCCGTGTGTCCACCATGTGTCCATCCTGTGTCCGTGTGTCCATCGTGTGTCCATGTGTCCATCCTGTGTCCGTGTGTCCATCCTGTGTCCATCCTGTGTCCGTGTGTCCGTGTGTCCATCCTGTGTCCATCCTGTGTCCGTGTGTCCGTGTGTCCATCGTGTGTCCATGTGTCCATCCTGTGTCCGTGTGTCCATCCTGTGTCCACCCTGTGTCCATCCTGTGTCCGTGTGTCCATCCTGTGTCCACCCTGTGTCCATCCTGTGTCCATGTGTCCGTGTGTCCATCCTGTGTCCGTGTGTCCATCCTGTGTCCGTGTGTCTATCCTGTGTCCGTCCTGTGTCCATCCTGTGTCCGTCCTGTGTCCATCCTGTGTCCGTGTGTCCATCCTGTGTCCATCCTGTGTCCGTGTGTCCATCCTGTGTCCGTGTGTCCATCCTGTGTCCGTGTGTCCATCGTGTGTCCATCCTGTGTCCGTGTGTCCATCCTGTGTCCGTGTGTCCATCCTGTGTCCATCCTGTGTCCGTGTGTCCATCCTGTGTCCGTGTGTCCATCCTGTGTCCGTGTGTCCATCGTGTGTCCATCCTGTGTCCGTGTGTCCATCCTGTGTCCGTGTGTCCGTGTGTCCATCCTGTGTCCGGGTGTCCATCCTGTGTCCATCCTGTGTCCATGTGTCCGTGTGTCCATCCTGTGTCCATGTGTCCATCCTGTGTCCGTGTGTCCATCCTGTGTCCATCCTGTGTCCGTGTGTCCATCCTGTGTCCGTGTGTCCATCCTGTGTCCATCCTGTGTCCGTGTGTCCATCCTGTGTCCGTGTGTCCATCCTGTGTCCATCCTGTGTCCGTGTGTCCATCCTGTGTCCGTGTGTCCATCCTGTGTCCGTGTGTCCATCGTGTGTCCATCCTGTGTCCATGTGTCCATCCTGTGTCCGTGTGTCCATCCTTTGTCCATCCACACCACCCTGTGTCCATCCTGTGTCCGTGTGTCCATCGTGTGTCCATGTGTCCATCCTGTGTCCGGGTGTCCATCGTGTGTCCATCCTGTGTCCGTCTGTCCGTGTGTCCATCCTCTGTCCATCCTGTGTCCATCCTGTGTCCGTGTGTCCATCCTGTGTCCGTGTGTCCATCCTGTGTCCGTGTGTCCATCCTGTGTCCATCCTGTGTCCATCCTGTGTCCGTGTGTCCATCCTGTGTCCCTGTGTCCATCCTGTGTCCGTGTGTCCATCCTGTGTCCATCCTGTGTCCATCCTGTGTCCCTGTGTCCACCCTGTGTCCATCCTGTGTCCATCCACACCACCCTGTGTCCATCCTGTGTGCACCCTAAACCCACCCCATGCCCACCTGGTGTCCACCCCATGTCCCTCTCCACATCCCCCCATGTCCACCCATGTCCACCTGGTGTCCACCCCATGTCCATCTCCATGTCCACCCCATGTCCATCTCCACACCCACCCCATGTCCATCTCCACACCCACCCCATGTCCATCTCCACACCCACCCCATGTCCATCTCCATGTCCACCCCATGTCCATCTCCACACCCACCCCATGTCCATCTCCATGTCCACCCCATGTCCATCTCCACACCCACCCCATGTCCATCTCCATGTCCACCCCATGTCCATCTCCACACCCACCCCATGTCCATCTCCATGTCCACCCCATGTCCATCTCCACACCCACCCCATGTCCATCTCCACACCCACCCCATGTCCATCTCCATGTCCATCTCCACGTCCATCTCCACACCCACCCCATGTCCATCTCCACACCCACCCCATGTCCATCTCCACACCCACCCCATGTCCATCTCCATATCCACCCCATGTCCACCCCATGTCCACCCCACGTCCATCTCCACACCCACCTGCTGTCCACCCCATGTCCATCTCCACACCCACCCCATGTCCCTCTCCATGTCCACCCCATGTCCATCTCCATGTCCACCCCATGTCCACTTCCACATCCACCTGGTGTCCACCCCATGTCCATCTCCATGTCCACCCCATGTCCACTTCCACATCCACCTGGTGTCCACCCTATGTCCATCTCCACGTCCATCTCCACACCCACCCCATGTCCATCTCCATGTCCACCCCATGTCCATCTCCACACCCACCCCATGTCCATCTCCACACCCACCTGGTGTCCACCCCACGTCCATCTCCACGTCCATCTCCACGTCCATCTCCATGTCCATCTCCACACCCACCTGGTGTCCACCCCATGTCCACTCCATGTCCATCTCCACACCCACCTGGTGTCCACCTCATGTCCATCTCCATGTCCACCCCATGTCCATCTCCACGTCCATCTCCATGTCCATCTCCACACCCACCTGGTGTCCATCTCCACACCCACCTGGTGTCCACCCCATTTCCATCTCCATGTCCACCCCATGTCCATCTCCACACCCACCTGGTGTCCACCCCATTTCCATCTCCATGTCCACCCCATGTCCATCTCCACACCCACCTGGTGTCCACCCCATGTCCATCTCCACACCCACCTGGTGTCCACCTGTCGGTGTCCAGGACGAAGGACGGCGTGGAGCTGACCCGCGAGGAGGCCTTCAAGTACCGCTTCAAGAAGGACGGCAAGAAGCACTTCCTGATCCTCAACGAGGCCACCAAGGAGGACACCGGCCGCTACCGCATCATGACCAACGGCGGCGAGGCCGAGGCCGAGGTCATCGTGGAAGGTCAGAGCTCCTGGGAGCTCCTGGGAGGTCCAGGAGATGTTTCAGGGTCACCTTGGAGAAGGTTCTGGTGATCCCAGAAGGTCCCCATGGGTTCTTTGAGGTCCATGTGGATGTTTTGGGTTGCAGAGAAGCAGCTGGAGGTGCTGCAGGAAGTTCTCCAGATGTTCCTAGAGGTTCTCCATGGATTCTTTTGGAGTTCCCATGGATTTTTTGGGGTCTCCATGGATTTTTTGAGGTCCCCATGGATTTTTTGGGTTCTAGAGAAGCAGCTGGAGGTGCTGTAGGAAGTTCTCCAGATGTTCCTCATGGATTTTTTTGGGTTCCCCATGGACTTTTGGGTTCCCCATGGGTTCTTTGAGGTCCCCATGGATTTTTTGAGGTCCCCCTGGATTTTTGGGGTCCATGTGGACTTTTTGGGTTGCAGAGAAGCAGCTGGAGGTGCTGCAGGAGGTTCTCCAGATGTTCTCCATGGGTTCCTCATGGGGTTTTTTTGGGTTCTCCATGGACTTTTGGAGTTCACATGGATTTTTGAGGTCCATGTGGATTTTTGAGGTCCATGTGGACATTTTGGGTTGCAGAGAAGCAGCAGGAGGTGCTGCAGGAGGTTCTCCAGATGTTCTCCATGGGTTCCTCATGGGGTTTTTTTGGGTTCTCCATGGACTTTTGGAGTCCCCATGAATTTTTGAGGTCCCCATGGATTTCTGGGAGTTCCAGCTGGATTTTTTGCTTGCAGAGAAGCAGCTGGAGGTGCTGCAGGAGGTTCTCCAGATGTTCTCCATGGGTTCCTTATGGGTTTTTTTGGGTTCTCCATGGACTTTTGGAGTTCCCATGGATTTTTGAGGTCTGTGTGGATTTTTGGGGTCCATGTGGACGTTTTGGGTTGCAGAGGAGCAGCTGGAGGTGCTGCAGGAGGTTCTCCAGATGTTCTCCATGGGTTCCTCATGGGATTTTTTTGGGTTCTCCATGGACTTTTGGGTTCCCCATGGGTTCTTTGAGGTCCACATGGATTTTTTGAGGTCCTCCTGGATTTTTGGGGTCCATGTGGACATTTTGGGTTGCAGAGAAGCAGCAGGAGGTGCTGCAGGAAGTTCTCCAGATGTTCTCCATGGGTTCCTCATGGATTTTTTTGGGTTCCCCATGGACGTTTGGGTTCCCCATGGGTTCTTTGAGGTCCCCATGGATTTTTTGAGGTCCCCCTGGATTTTTGGGGTCCATGTGGACTTTTTGGGTTGCAGAGAAGCAGCTGGAGGTGCTGCAGGAAGTTCTCCAGATGTTCCTCATGGATTTTTTTGGGTTCCCCATGGACTTTTGGGTTCCCCATGGGTTCTTTGAGGTCCCCATGGATTTTTTGAGGTCCCCCTGGATTTTTGGGGTCCATGTGGACATTTTGGGTTGCAGAGAAGCAGCTGGAGGTGCTGCAGGAGGTTCTCCAGATGTTCTCCATGGGTTCCTCATGGGATTTTTTTGAGTTCTCCATGGACTTTTGGGTTCCCCATGGGTTCTTTGAGGTCCCCATGGATTTTTTGAGGTCCCCCTGGATTTTTGGGGTCCATGTGGACATTTTGGGTTGCAGAGAAGCAGCTGGAGGTGCTGCAGGAGGTTCTCCAGATGTTCTCCATGGGTTCCTTATGGGTTTTTTTGGGTTCTCCATGGACGTTTGGGGTCCCTATGGATTTTTGGGGTCCATGTGGATTTTTGAGGTCCATGTGGACGTTTTGGGTTGCAGAGAAGCAGCAGGAGGTGCTGCAGAAGGTTCTCCAGATGTTCTCCATGGGTTCCTCATGGGGTTTTTTTGGGTTCTCCATGGACTTTTGGAGTCCCCATGGATTTTTGAGGTCCCCATGGATTTCTGGGAGTTCCACCTGGATTTTTTGCTTGCAGAGAAGCAGATGGAGGTGCTGCAGGAAGTTCTCCAGATGTTCTCCATGGGTTCCTCATGGGGTTTTTTTGGGTTCTCCATGGACTTTTGGAGTTCCCCATGGATTTTTGGGGTCCATGTGGATTTTTGGGGTCCATGTGGACGTTTTGGGTTGCAGAGAAGCAGCTGGAGGTGCTGCAGGGCATCGCGGACCTGACGGTGCAGGCCACCGAGCAGGCGGTGTTCAAGTGCGAGGTGTCGGACGAGAAGGTCACCGGGCGCTGGTTCAAGAACGGCGTCGAGGTTCGGCCCAGCAAACGCATCCACATCTCCCACACCGGCAGGTGAGACCCCAAACCCCCAAAATCCCAAAATATCCCCAAAATATCCCAAAGATAAACCCCCCCAAAAATCCCCAAAATCCCCTAAAAAATCCCCCAAAAAATCCACCAAAAAACACCAAAAATCCACCAAAAAACACCAAAAACCACCAAAAAATCTCCAAAAAATCCCCCAAAAAACCACAAAAAATCCCAAAAAAATCTCCAAAAAATCTCTAAATATCCCCCCAAAAAACCCCAAAAATCTCCCCAAAAAATACCAAAAAAACCCCCCAAAATCCCAAAAAACACCAAAAATCCCCCCAAAAATCCCCCAAAAATCCCCCAAAAATCCCCCCAAAAATCCCCAAAAATCCCCCCAAAAAACCACCAAAAATCCCCAAAATATCCCCTAAAAAATCCCAGAAACCTCCAAAACCCCAAGAAAAACAAACAAAAAAAAACCCCCAAAAATCCCCAAAAAACCCCCAAAAAAACCCCCAAAATCCCCCCAAAAATCCCCAAAAAATCCCCCAAAAATCCACCAAAAAACACCAAAAAATCTCCAAAAAATCCCCCAAAAAAACACGAAAAATCCCAAAAAATCTCAAAAAAAAATTCTCTAAATATCCCCCCAAAAAAACCCCAAAAATCTCCCCAAAAAATACCAAGAAAACCCCAGAAAATCCCCAAAAAAACCCAAAAATCCCCAAAATCCCCCAAAAAATCCCCCCAAAACCCCAAAAGAACCCAAAAAACCCCCCCAAAAATCCCCCAAAAAACACCAAAAAACCCCCAAAAAATCTCCCCAAAAATCCCTAAAAAATCTCCCCAAAAATCTCTAATAATCCCCCCAAAAAAAACCAAAAATACCCCCAAAAAACCCAAAAAATCCCCAAAAAACCCCAAAATCCCCCCAAAAAACCAAAAAAAAAAAATCCCAAAAAAAATCCCCAAAAAACACCAAAAATCCCCCCCCAAAAATCCCCAAAAAATCCCCCAAAAATCCACCAAAAAATCTCCAAAAAATCCCCCAAAAAACCACAAAAAATCCCAAAAAAATCTCTAAATATCCCCCCAAAAAACCCCCAAAAATCTCCCCAAAAAATACCAAAAAACCCCCCAAAATCCCAAAAAACACCAAAAATACCCCCAAAAATCCCCCAAAAAATCCCCCAAAATCCCCCAAAAAAACCACCAAAAATCCCCAAAATATCCCCTAAAAAATCCCAGAAACCTCCAACACCCCAAGAAAAACAAACAAAAAAAAAAAAAACCAAAAATCCCCAAAATCCCCCAAAAAATCCCCCCCCAAATCCCAAAAAATCCCCAAAAAATCCACCAAAAAACCACCAAAAAACACCAAAAAATCTCCAAAAAATCTCCCAAAAAAACACGAAAAATCCCAAAAAATCTCAAAAAAAAAATCTCTAAATATCCCCCCCAAAAAACCCCAAAAATCTCCCCAAAAAATACCAAAAAAAACCAAAAAATCCCCAAAAAAATCCCCAAAAAACGACCAAAAATCCCCCCAAAAATCCCCAAAATCCCCCAAAAAATCCCCCCAAAAATCCCCCAAAATCCCCCAAAAAAACACCAAAAATCCCCAAAATATCCCCTAAAAAATCCCAGAAACCTCCAACACCCCAAGAAAAACAAACAAAAAAAAAAAAACCCCAAAAATCCCCAAAATCCCCCAAAAAATCCCCCCAAAAATCCCAAAAAAATCCCCAAAAAATCCCCCCAAAATCCACCAAAAAACACCAAAAAATCTCCAAAAAATCTCCCCAAAAATCCCTAAAAAATCTCCCAAAAATCTCTAATCATCCCTCCAAAAAAAACCAAAAATACCCCCAAAAAACCCAAAAAATCCCCAAAAAACCCCAAAATCCCCCCAAAAAACCAAAAAAAAATCCCCAAAAAAATCCCCAAAAAACACCAAAAATCCCCCCCCAAAAATCCCCAAAATCACCCAAAAAATCCCCCCAGAAATCCCCAAAAAATCCCCCAAAAATCCACCAAAAACCACCAAAAAATCTCCAAAAAATCCCCCAAAAAACCACAAAAAATCCCCAAAAAATCTCTAAATATCCCCCCCAAAAACCCCCAAAAATCTCCCCAAAAAATACCAAAAAAACCCCCCAAAATCCCAAAAAACACCAAAAATACCCCCCAAAAATCCCAAAAAAAATCCCCAAAAAATCCCCCAAAAAATCCACCAAAAAACACCACAAAATCTCCAAAAAATCTCCCCAAAAATCCCTAAAAAATCTCCCAAAAATCTCTAATCATCCCCCCAAAAAACCCCAAAAATCTCCCCAAAAAATACCAAAAAAACCCAAAAAATCCCCCAAAAAATCCCCAAAAAACCACCAAAAATCCCCCAAAAATCCTAAAAAAATCCCCCAAAAAATCCCCCCAAAAATCCCCCCAAATCCCCCAAAAAAACCACCAAAAATCCCCAAAATATCCCCTAAAAAATCCCAGAAACCTCCAACACCCCAAGAAAAACAAACAAACAAAAAAAACCCCAAAAAACGTGAAAATCCCCCAAAAATCCCCAAAAAATCTCCAAAAAATCTCCAAAAAATCCTCCCCAAAATCTCCAAAAAATCCCCCAAAATCCCCCAAAAAACCACCAAAAATCCCCCCCAAAAATCCCCCAAAATCCCCCAAAAAAACCACCAAAAATCCCCAAAATATCCCCTAAAAAATCCCAGAAACCTCCAAAACCCCTAGAAAAACAAACAAAAAAAAACCCCAAAAATCCCCAAAATCCCCCAAAAAATCCCCCCCAAAAATCCCAAAAAAATCCCCAAAAAATCCCCCAAAAATCCACCAAAAAACACCAAAAAATCTCCAAAAAATCCCCCCAAAAATCCCTAAAAAATCTCCCAAAAATCTCTAATCATCCCCCCCAAAAAAACCAAAAATACCCCCAAAAAACCCAAAAAATCCCCAAAAAACCCCAAAATCCCCCCAAAAAACCAAAAAAAATCCGCAAAAAAATCCCCAAAAAACACCAAAAATCCCCCCCCAAAAATCCCCCAAATCCCCCAAAAAATCCCCCCAGAAATCCCCAAAAAATCCCCCAAAAATCCACCAAAAACCACCAAAAAATCTCCAAAAAATCCCCCAAAAAACCACAAAAAATCCCCAAAAAATCTCTAAATATCCCCCCCAAAAAACCCCAAAAATCTCCCCAAAAAATACCAAAAAAACCCCCCAAAATCCCAAAAAACACCAAAAATACCCCTAAAAATCCCCCCAAAAATCCCCCCCAAAAATCCCCCAAAAAATCCCCCCAAAAATCCCCCCAAAAAACCACCAAAAATCCCCAAAATATCCCCTAAAAAATCCCAGAAACCTCCAAAACCCCAAGAAAAACAAACAAAAAAAACCCCCAAAAATCCCCAAAAAACCCCCAAAAAAACCCCCAAAATCCCCCCAAAAATCCCCAAAAAATCCCCCCAAAATCCACCAAAAAACACCAAAAAATCTCCAAAAAAATCCCCCAAAAAACCACAAAAAATCCCAAAAAAATCTCCAAAAAATCTCTAAATATCCCCCCAAAAAACCCCAAAAATCTCCCAAAAAAATACCAAGAAAACCCCAAAAAATCCCCAAAAAATCCCCCAAAAAACACCAAAAATCCCCCCCAAAAATCCCCAAAATCCTCCAAAAAATCCCCCAAAAAATCCCCCCAAAACCCCAAAAAAACCCAAAAAACCCCCCCAAAAAACACCAATAAATCTCCCCAAAAATCCCTAAAAAATCTCCCAAAAATCTCTAATAATCCCCCTAAAAAAAACCAAAAATACCCCCAAAAAGCCCAAAAAACTCCTCAAAAAATCTCCCAAAAAACTCTAAAAATCCCCAAAAAAACCCCCAAAAATCCCCCCAAAAAACCAAAAAATCCCCCAAAAAATCCCCAAAAACCACCAAAAATCCCCCCAAAAAATCCCCCTCAAAACCCCCAAAAATCCTCCAAAAAACACCAAAAAATCCCCCCAAATCCTCCAAAAATCCCCCAAAAAATCCCCAAAAATCTCCCCCAAAATCCCCAAAAAATCTCCCAAAAATCTCCTGAAAATCCCAAAAAAACCCCCACAAAAATCCCCCCCAAAAAATCCTCAAAAATCCCAAAAATAACCCCAAAAAATCCCCAAAAATCCCCCAAAAATCCCCAAAATCCCAAAATATCCCAAAAATAACCCAAAAATCCCAAAATTATCCCAAATTTGGGGGTTTTTTGGTGGAATTTTTGGGGATTTTGGGAGGGATTTTTGGAATTTTGGGATTTTTGGTTGGGGTTTTTTGGGATTTTTGGGATTTTGGGGATTTTTGGTTGAGGCTTTTTGGGATTTTTGGGATTTTTGGTTGGAGTTTTTTGGGATTTTTGATATTTTGGGATTTTTGGTTGGGGTTTTTTGGGATTTTGGGATTTTTGGGTGGATTTTTTTGGGATTTTGGGGATATCTGAGTGGTTTTTGGGGAGGGATTTTGGGATTTTGGGATTTTTGGTTGGGGTTTTTTGGGGATTTGGGGATTTTGGGGTGGATTTTTTGGGTTTTTGGGGTGGATTTTTTGGGATTTGGGGATTTCTGGGGTGGATTTTGGGGATTTTGGGCCCTCCCCAGGATCCACAAGCTGGTGATCGACGACATGAACCCCAAAAATTCCAAACTTGGGATTTTTGGGTGGGATTTTTTTGAATTTTGAGATACTCGAGTGGGGTTTTTTTGGGATTTTGGGATTTTTGGGGTGGATTTTGGGGATTTTGGGCCCTCCCCAGGATCCACAAGCTGGTGATCGACGACGTGAACCCTAAAAATTCCAAATTTGGGATTTTTGGGTGGGATTTTTTTGGGATTTTTGGAATTTTGGGATTTTTGGTTGGGGTTTTTTTGGGATTTTGAGATTTCTGGTTGGGGTTTTTTGGGATTTTTGGAATTTTGGGGTTTTTTTGGGATTTTTGGAATTTTGGGATTTTTGGTTGAGGTTTTTTGGGATTTTTGGTTGGAGTTTTTTGGGATTTTTAGGGAATTTTGGGATTTTTGGTTGAGGTTTTTTGGGATTTTTGGGATTTTGGGATTTTTTGGTTGGGGTTTTTTGAGATTTTGAGGATTTTTGTTTGGGGTTTTTTTGGAATTTTGGGGATTTTTGGTTGGGTTTTTTTGGGGATTTGGGGATTTTGGGGTGGATTTTTTGGGATTTTGGGATTTTTGGGGTGGATTTTGGGGATTTTGGGCCCTCCTCAGGACCCACAAGCTCCCGATCGACGACATGAACCCCAAAAATTCCAAATTTGGGATTTTTGGGTGGGATTTTTTTGAATTTTGAGATATTTGAGTGGGGTTTTTTCGGGATTTGGGTTTTTTGGGGTGGATTTTTTGGGATTTTGGGATTTTTGGGGTGGATTTTGGGGATTTTGGGCCCTCCCCAGGATCCACAAGCTCCTGATCGACGACATGAACCCCAAAAATTCCAAATTTGGGATTTTTGGGTGGGATTTTTTTGAATTTTGAGATACTTGAGTGGGGTTTTTTGGGATTTTGGGATTTTGGGGTGGATTCTTTGGGATTTTGGGGTGGATTTTTGGGGATTTAGGGATTTTTGGGTGGATTTTTTTGGGGATTTTGGGATAGCTGAGTGGTTTTTGGGGAGGGATTTTGGGATTTTTGGGGTGGATTTTTTGGGATTTGGGGATTTTTGGGAGGATTTTTTGGGATTTTGGGGTGGATTTTTTGGGATTTTGGGGATTTTTGGGGTGGATTTGGGGGATTTTGGGCCCACAAGCTCCCAATCAACGACGTGAACCCCAAAAAAGCCAAATTTGGGATTTTTGGGTGGGGTTTTTTTGAATTTTGAGATACTTGAGTGGGGTTTTTTGGGATTTGGGGATTTTGGGGTGGATTTTTTGGGGTGGATTTTGGGGATTTTGGGCCCACAAGCTCCCGATCGACGACGTGAACCTCAAAAATTCCAAATTTGGGATTTTTGGGTGGGATTTTTTTGAATTTTGAGATACTCGAGTGGGGTTTTTTTGGGATTTGGGGATTTTGGGGTGGATTTTTTGGGATTTGGGGATTTTTGGGGTGGATTTTGGGGATTTTGGGCCCTCCCCAGGACCCACAAGCTCCCGATCGACGACATGAACCCCAAAAAAGCCAAATTTGGGATTTTTGGGTGGGATTTTTTTGAATTTTGAGATATTTGAGTGGGGTTTTTTGGGGATTTGGGGATTTTGGGGTGGATTTTTTGGGGTGGATTTTGGGGATTTTGGGCCCACAAGCTCCCGATCCACGACGTGAACCCCAAAAATTCCAAATTTGGGATTTTTGGGTGGGATTTTTTTGAATTTTGAGATACTCGAGTGGGGTTTTTTTTGGGATTTTTGGATTTTTGGGGTGGATTTTGGGGGATTTTGGGCCCTCCCCAGGATCCACAAGCTGGTGATCGACGACGTGCGCCCCGAGGACGAGGGCGATTACACCTTCGTGCCCGACGGCTACGCCCTCACCCTGTCGGCCAAGCTCAACTTCCTCGGTGGGCACGGGGGCACCTCGGGGGGTTTGGGGCAGTTTGGGGCAGTTTGGGAACTTTGGGGGCGTTTTGGGGGTGTCTGGGGAGATTTGGGGGGGATTTGGGGGGGTTTGGGGGGATTTGGGGGGAATTTGGGGGGAATTTGGGGAAATTTGGGGGGATTTGGGGGAGTTTGGGGGCATTTTGGGGGATTTTGGGGGGAATTTGGGGGGATTTGGGGGGGATTTGGGGAAATTTGGGGGGATTTGGGGGGGATTTGGGGGAATTTTGGGAATTTTGGGGAAATTTGGTGAAATTTTGGGGGATTTTGGGGGGATTTGGGGAAATTTGGGGGGATTTTGGGGTAATTTGGGGGTATTTTGGGGAAATTTGGGGGGGTTTTGGGGGAATTTGGGGGGGTTTTGGGGGAATTTGGGGGTGTCTGGGGAGATTTGGGGGGAAATTTGGGGAAATTTGGGGGGGATTTGGGGGAGTTTGGGGGCATTTTGGGGGATTTTGGGGGGATTTGGGGGGAATTTGGGGAAATTTGGGGGGATTTGGGGGGAATTTGGGGGGTTTTGGGGGGAATTTGGGGGGTTTTGGGGGAATTTGGGGGAAATTTGGGGGGATTTGGAGGAAATTTGGGGGGAATTTGGGGGGTTTTGGGGGAATTTGGGGGGGTTTTGGGGGAATTTGGGGGGAATTCGGGGGAATTTGGGGAAATTTGGGGCGGATTTGGGGAAATTTGGGGAGATTTGGGGGGATTTGAGGGGGATTTGGGGGGATTTGGGGGGGTTTGGGGGCATTTTGGGGAAATTTGGGGGGAA
Source organism: Haemorhous mexicanus (assembly GCF_027477595.1). NCBI lineage: Eukaryota > Metazoa > Chordata > Aves > Passeriformes > Fringillidae > Haemorhous > Haemorhous mexicanus. Next base: position 17,289,378 of record NC_082356.1, read on the forward strand.
ATTTGGGGGAATTTGGGGGGATTTGGGGAAAATTGGGGAAATTTGGGGGAATTTGGGGGGATTTGGGGGGAATTTGGGGAAATTTGGGGGGGATTTGTGGAAATTTTGGGAGGATTTGGGGAAATTTGGGGGGTTTTGGGGGAATTTGGGGGGAATTTGGGGGATTTGGGGGGAAATTTGGGGGGATTTGGAGGAAATTTGGGGGGAATTTGGGGAAATTTGTGGGGAAATTTTATGAAATTTTGGGGGATTTTGGGGGGATTTGGGGAAATTTGGGGGAAATTTGGGGAAATTTGGGGGGGATTTGGGGGGAATTTGGGGAATTTTGGGGAAATTTGGGGAGATTTGGGGAAATTTGCTGAAATTTTGGGGGATTTGGGGGAATTTGGGGAATTTTGGGGGAATTTTGGGGAAATTTGGGGGGTTTTGGGGGGGATTTGGGGTGGATTTTGGGGGGATTTTGGGGAAATTTGGGGGGTTTTGGGGGGGATTTGGGGAAATTTGGGGGGGATTTGGGGGCATTTTGGGGGGATTTGGGGGAAATTTGGGGGAATTTGGGGGGGTTTGGGGAACTTTGGGGGATTTGGGGAAATTTGGGGGGGATTTGGGGGGAATTTGGGGAATTTTGGGGAAATTTGGGGAAATTTGGGGGGATTTGGGGGGAATTTGGGGAAATTTGGGGGATTTTGGGGAAATTTGGGGGGGATTTGGGGGGGAATTTGGGGAAATTTGGGGGGATTTGGAGGAAATTTGGGGGAATTTGGAGATATTTGGGGGGATTTGGGGGGGATTTGGGGGAATTTGGGGAAATTTGGGGAAATTTGGGGAGGATTTGGGGAAATTGGGGGGGTTTTGGGTAATTTTTGGGAAATTTGGGGGGATTTGGGGGGTTTTGGGGGGGATTTGGGAAAATTTGGGGGATTTGGGAACTTTGGGGGCATTTTGGGGTGTTTGGGGAAATTTGGGGGGAATTTTGGGGTGTTTTGGGAAATTTTGGGGGTATTTGGGGGGTTTGGGGGCATTTTGGGGGCAATTTTGGGGTGTTTGGGGAAATTTGGGGGAATTTTGGGGGGGTTTGGGAAACTTTGGGGGGTTTGGGGGCATTTGGGGGGAATTTGGGGGGTAATTTGGGGAAATTTGTGGGGGATTTGGGGAAATTTGGGGGTATTTGGGGGGATTTGGGGGAATTTGGGGGAATTTGGGGCGATTTGGGAACTTTGGGGGAATTTGGGGGGATTTGGGGGGATTTGGGGAAATTTGGGGGGATTTGAGAACTTTGGGGGCATTTTGGGGTGTTTGGAGAAATTTGGGGGGAATTTTGGGGTGTTTTGGGAAATTCTGGGGGGATTTGGGGGGTTTGGGGGCATTTTGGGGTGATTTGGGGAGGATTGGGGGGAATTTGGGGGAATTTGGGGGGATTTGGGGAAATATGGGGGGATTTGGGAACTTTGGGGGCATTTTGGGGTGTTTGGGGAAATTTGGGGGGGAATTTTGGGGTGTTTTGGGAAATTTTGGGGGGATTTGGGGGAGTTTGGGGGAATTTGGGGGAAAATTGGGGGGATTTGGGGGGAAATTTGAGGGAATTTGGGGGAATTTGGGGAAATTTGGGGGGGTTTGGGGGAATTTTGGGGAAATTTGGGGGAATTTGGGGGGGATTTGGGGGGAATTTGGGGAATTTTGGGGAAATTTGGGGAGATTTGGGGAAATTTGGTGAAATTTTGGGGGATTTGGGGGGATTTGGGGGAATTTGGGGAATTTTGGGGGGATTTTGGGGAAATTTGGGGGGTTTTGGGGGGGATTTGGGGAAATATGGGGGGATTTGGGAACTTTGGGGGCATTTTGGGGTGTTTGGGGAAATTTGGGGGGAATTTTGGGGTGTTTTGGGAAATTTTGGGGGGGATTTGGGGGGTTTGGGGGCATTTTGGGGGAATTTGGGGGCAAATTTGGGGGGTTTGGGGACATTTGGGGAGATTTGGGGGGCATTTGGGAGCATTTTGGGGAAATTTGGGGGGATTTGGGGGGAAATTTGGGGGGGATTTGGGGAAAATTGGGGAAATTTGGGGAGATTTGGGGAAATTTGGTGAAATTTTGGGGGATTTTGGGGGATTTGGGGGAATTTGGAGAATTTTGGGGGGATTTTGGGGGAATTTGGAGAATTTTGGGGGGATTTTGGGGAAATTTGGGGGGTTTTGGGGGGGATTTGGGGAAATTTGGGGGGATTTGGGAACTTTGGGGGCATTTTGGGGTGTTTGGGGAAATTTGGGGGGAATTTTGGGGGGGTTTGGGGGCATTTGGGGAGATTTGGGGGGGTTTTGGGGGAATTTGGGGGTCACTCGTGGGTCTGGGGGTGACTTTTGGGACCATGACGTCACTGGGGATTCCCCCCACCAATGACGTCACTGGGGATTCTGTGACGTCACTGGGTGCATTTGGTGTCTATGACGTCACTGACCCCGCCCTCTCTCCCCTCCCCCCCCCCCAGAGATCAAGGTGGAGTACGTCCCCAAACAAGGTGAGGGGGAGGGGACACCTGAGGGACACCTGGGCACACCTGAGGGACACCTGAGGGACACCTGGGCACACCTGAGGGACACCTGGGGTGGGAGGGGACACCTGGGCACACCTATGAGGACAGGGGACACCTGGGGGGGACAGAGCACACCTGTGGGGACACCTGGGGTGGGAGGGGACACCTGGGCACACCTGAGGGACACCTGGGGTGGGAGGGGACACCTACGAGGACAGGGCACACCTGAGGGGACACCTGGGGGGACACCTGGGGGGACAGAGGACACCTGTGGAGACACCTGGGAGGACACCTGTGGGGACACCTGGGGTGGGAAGGGACACCTGGGCACACCTATAAGGACAGGGGACACCTGGGGGGGACAGAGCACACCTGTGGGGACACCTGTGGGGACACCTGGGGTGGGAGGGGACACATGAGGAGACAGAGCACACCTTGGAACAGGTGAGAGGACACCTGGGGACACCTGGGGGGACACCTGGGGGACACCTGGGGATGATAGGGGACACCTATGGGGACACCTGGGGTGGGATGGGACACCTGTGGGGGGGAGGGGACACCTGGGCACACCTGGGGGGACACCTGTGAGAACACCTGGGCACACCTGGGAGGACAGAGGACACCTGGGCACACCTGTGGGGACACCTGGGGAGGACAGGGGACACCTGGGGTGGGATGGGACACCTGTGGGGGGGAGGGGACACCTGGGCACACCTGGGGGGACACCTGGGGAGGACAGAAGACACCTGGGGGACACCTGGGGAGGGAAGGGACACCCGTGGGGGGGAGGGGACACCTGGGCACACCTGGGGGGACACCTGTGGGAACACCTGGGCACACCTGGGAGGACAGAGGACACCTGGGCACACCTGTGGGGACACCTGGGGAGGACAGGGGACACCTGTGGGGACACCTGGGGTGGGATGGGACACCCGTGGGGGGGAGGGGACACCTGGGCACACCTGGGGGGACACCTGTGAGAACACCTGGGCACACCTGGGAGGACAGGGGACACCTGGGCACACCTGTGGGGACACCTGGGGAGGACAGGGGACACCTGTGAGGACACCTGGGGTGGGATGGGACACCTGTGGGGGGGAGGGGACACCTGGGCACACCTGGGGGGACACCTGTGAGAACACCTGGGCACACCTGGGAGGACAGGGGACACCTGGGCACACCTGTGGGGACACCTGGGGAGGACAGGGGACATCTATGGGGACACCTGGGGTGGGATGGGACACCCGTGGGGGGGAGGGGACACCTGGGCACACCTGTCCCCCCCCCCCCAGAGCCCCCCAAGATCCACCTGGACTGCTCGGGCCGGGACTCGGAGAACACCTTGGTGGTGGTGGCGGGAAACAAACTGCGCCTGGACGTGCCCATCTCGGGAGAGCCACTGCCCACTGTCACCTGGAGCAAGGACGGGCAGGTGAGACCACCTGGGTCACACCTGGGTCACCTGTGTGTGTCACTGTGTCACACCTGTGTGTCACACCTGTGTGTGTCACTGTGCCCATCTCGGGAGAGCCACTGCCCACTGTCACCTGGAGCAAGGACGGACAGGTGAGACCACCTGGGTCACCTCTGTGTCACACCTGTGTGTGTCACTGTGTCACCTGTGTCACACCTGTGTGTGTCACTGTGCCCATCTCGGGAGAGCCACTGCCCACCGTCACCTGGAGCAAGGACGGACAGGTGAGACCACCTGGGTCACCTCTGTGTCACCTGTGTGTGTCACTGTGTCACCTGTGTGTGTCACTGTGCCCATCTCGGGAGAGCCACTGCCCACTGTCACCTGGAGCAAGGACGGGCAGGTGAGACCACCTGTGTCACCTGTGTGTGTCACTGTGTCACCTGTGTCACCTGTGTGTGTCACTGTGCCCATCTCGGGAGAGCCACTGCCCACCGTCACCTGGAGCAAGGACGGGCAGGTGAGACCACCTGTGTCACCTGTGTCACCTGTGTGTGTCACTGTGTCACCTGTGTCACACCTGTGTGTCACACCTGTGTGTGTCACTGTGTCACCTGTCACCTGTGTGTGTCACTGTGTCACCTGTGTCACACCTGTGTGTGTCACTGTGTCACCTGTCACCTGTGTGTGTCACTGTGTCACCTGTGTCACACCTGTGTGTGTCACTGTGTCACCTGTGTGTGTCACTGTGCCCATCTCGGGAGAGCCGCTGCCCACCGTCACCTGGAGCAAGGACGGGCCAGTGAGCTCACCTGGGGGTCACCTGTGTCACACCTGTGTCACCTGTGTCACCTGTGTGTGTCACTGTGTCACCTCTGTGTCACCTGTGTGTGTCACTGTGTCACACCTGTGTGTGTCACTGTGCCCATCTCGGGAGAGCCACTGCCCACCGTCACCTGGAGCAAGGACGGGCAGGTGAGACCACCTGTGTCACCTGTGTCACCTGTGTGTGTCACTGTGTCACCTGTGTGTCACACCTGTGTGTGTCACTGTGCCCATCTCGGGAGAGCCACTGCCCACCGTCACCTGGAGCAAGGACGGGCAGGTGAGACCACCTGGGTCACCTGTGTCACCTGTGTGTGTCACTGTGTCACACCTGTGTCACACCTGTGTGTGTCACTGTGTCACACCTGTGTCACACCTGTGTGTGTCACTGTGCCCATCTCGGGAGAGCCACTGCCCACCGTCACCTGGAGCAAGGACGGACAGGTGAGCTCACCTGTGTCACACTTGGGTCACCTGTCACCTGTGTGTGTCACTGTGTCACCTGTCACCTGTGTGTGTCACTGTGTCACCTGTGTGTCACACCTGTGTGTGTCACTGTGCCCATCTCGGGAGAGCCACTGCCCACTGTCACCTGGAGCAAGGACGGGCAGGTGAGACCACCTGTGTCACCTGTGTGTCACCTGTGTGTGTCACTGTGTCACCTGTGTCACACCTGGGTCACCTGTCACCTGTGTGTGTCACTGTGTCCCACCTGTGTGTCACACCTGTGTGTGTCACTGTGTCACCTGTGTCACACCTGTGTGTGTCACTGTGCCCATCTCGGGAGAGCCGCTGCCCACCGTCACCTGGAGCAAGGATGGACAGGTGAGACCACCTGTGTCACCTGTGTGTCACACCTGTGTGTCACACCTATGTGTCACACCTGTGTGCGTCACTGTGCCCATCTCGGGAGAGCCACTGCCCACCGTCACCTGGAGCAAGGACGAACAGGTGAGACCACCTGTGTCACCTGTGTGTGTCACTGTGTCACCTGTGTGTGTCACTGTGTCACCTGTGTGTGTCACTGTGTCACCTGTGTGTCACACCTGTGTGTGTCACTGTGCCCATCTCGGGAGAGCCACTGCCCACCGTCACCTGGAGCAAGGACGGGCAGGTGAGACCACCTGGGTCACACCTGTGTCACCTGTGTGTGTCACTGTGTCACCTGTGTCACACCTGTGTGTGTTACTGTGCCCATCTCGGGAGAGCCACTGCCCACCGTCACCTGGAGCAAGGACGGGCAGGTGAGCTCACCTGTGTCACCTGCCTCACCTGTCCCACACGTGTCTCACCTGTCTCCCCTGCAGGAGTTCTCGGCCCGCGAGGGGCGTGTCCAGCTCGAGGACAAGCACGAGCTGAGCAGTTCCTCATGTCCCTCACCTGTCTCACCTGTCCCTCACCTGTCCCTCACCTGTCTCACCTGTGCAGGAGTTCTCGGCCCGCGAGGGGCGTGTCCGCCTGGAGGACCGGAGGCAGCTGAGCAGTTCCCTGTGTCCCACACCTGTCCCTCACCTGTCCCTGTGTCCCACACCTGTCCCTGTGTCACATCTGTCTCACCTGTCCCTCACCTGTCTCACCTGTCCCACACCTGTCTCACCTGTCTCACCTGCAGGAGTTCTCGGCCCGCGAGGGGCGTGTCCGCCTGGAGGACCGGAGGCAGCTGAGCAGTTCCCTGTGTCCCTCACCTGTCCTGTCCCTCACCTGTCCTGTCCCACACCTGTCCCTCACCTGTCTCACCTGCAGGAGTTCTCGGCCCGCGAGGGGCGTGTCCGCCTGGAGGACCGGACGCAGATGAGCAGTTCCCTGTGTCACACCTGTCCTGTCCCTCACCTGTCCCTCACCTGTCTCACCTGTCCCACACCTGTCCCACACGTGTCTCACCTGTCTCACCTGCAGGAGTTCTCGGCCCGCGAGGGGCGTGTCCGCCTGGAGGACCGGACGCAGCTGAGCAGTTCCCTGTGTCACACCTGTCCCTCACCTGTCTCACACCTGTCCCACACCTGTCCATCTCACCTGTCCCTCACCTGTCCCTCACCTGTCCTCACCTGTCTCACCTGCAGGAGTTCTCAGCCCGCGAGGGGCGTGTCCACCTGGAGGACCAGACGCAGCTGAGCAGTTCCCTGTGTCCCTCACCTGTCCTGTCCCACACCTGTCCCTCACCTGTCTCACCTGTCTCACCTGTGCAGGAGTTCTCGGCCCGCGAGGGGTGTGTCTGCCTGGCGGACCGGATGCAGCTGAGCAGTTCCCTGTGTCACACCTGTCCTGTCCCTCACCTGTCCCTCACCTGTCTCACCTGTCTCACCTGTCCCTCACGTGTCTCACACCTGTCTCACCTGTCCCACACGTGTCTCACCTGTCCATCTCACCTGCAGGAGTTCTCGGCCCGCGAGGGGCGTGTCCGCCTGGAGGACCGGACGCAGCTGAGCAGTTTCGTCATCGAGAGCGCCGAGCGCGCCGACGAGGGGCGCTACGAGATCCGCGTCACCAACCCGGCCGGCGAGGACATGGCCGCCATCAACATCCGCGTCGTGGGTATGGCACACCTGGGCACACCTGGGCACACACATGGGCACACCTGGGGACAATGGGGAAGGGGGACACGGCCGCTATCAACATCCGCGTCATGGGTATGGCGCACCTGGGCACACCTGGGCACACACCTGGGCACACCTGGGCACACACCTGGGCACACCTGGGCACACACCTGGGGATACACCTGGGGACAGCTGGGGACAATGAGGAGGGGGGACACAGCCGCCATCAACATCCGCGTCGTGGGTACGGCACACCTGGGCACACCTGGGCACACACCTGGGGATACACCTGGGCACACACCTGGGATACACCTGGGCACACACCTGGGGACAGCTGGGCACACACCTGGGGACAGCTGGGGACACACCTGGGGACAGCTGGGGACAATGGGGAGTGGGGACACAGCCGCCATCAACATCTGAGTTGTGGGTACGGCACGCCTGGGCACACCTGGGCACACACCTGGGGATACACCTGGGGACACCTGGGGACACCTGGGGATACACCTGGGCACACCTGGGGACAATGGGGACACCTGGGAACATCTGGGGACAATGGGGAGGGGGGACACGGCCGCCATCAACATCCACATAGTGGGTATGGCACTCACCTGGGCACACCTGGGCACACACCTGGGGATACACCTGGATACACCTGGGGACACCGGGGGTTACACCTGGGGACACACCTGGGCACACCTGGGGATACACCTGGGGACAACTGGGGGAGCATATGGGCACACCTGGGCACACCTGGGGGCACACCTGGACACACCTGAGCACATGGGAGGCCACCTGGGGACACCTGGGGGCACACCTGGGCACACCCAGGCACACCTGGGGGCACAGCTGGGCACACCCAGGCACACCTGGGGGCACACCTGGGCACACGGGAGGCCACCTGGTGACGCAGGTGTGCGCTGTCCCCGCAGATGTCCCCGACCCGCCCGAGGCCGTTCGCGTCACCCAGGTGGGCGAGGACTGGGCCGTGCTCGTCTGGGAGCCGCCCAAGTTCGACGGGGGGCAGCCGGTCACAGGTGAGACCCACACCTGGCACCTGGGTGGCCCCTCCTCATCCCCACACCTGTGTGGCTTCTGTGTGTCCTGTCACACCTGTCCCTCATCTGTCCCCACACCTGTACCTCACCTGTCCCCTTGTTCCTCATCTGTCCTCACCTGTCTCACCTGTGTGTCACCTGTCTCACCTGTCCCTCACCTGTGTCACCTGTCCCTACCTGTGCAGGTTACCTGGGGGAGAGGAAGAAGAAGGGCTCCCACCACTGGATGAAGCTCAGTTTCTGTCCCTCACCTGTCCCCTACCTGTCCCTCACCTGTGTCTCACCTGTCTCACCTGTGCAGGTTACCTGGTGGAGAGGAAGAAGAAGGGCTCCCACTGCTGGATGAAGCTCAGTTTCTGTCCCTCACCTGTCTCACCTGTCCCTCACCTGTCCCTCACCTGTCCCTCACCTGTCCCTCACCTGTCCCTCACCTGTCCCTCACCTGTCTCACTGGTGTCTCACCTGTCCCCACCTGTGCAGGTTACCTGGTGGAGAGGAAGAAGAAGGGCTCCCACTGCTGGATGAAGCTCAGTTTCTGTCCCTCACCTGTCCCCTACCTGTCCCTCACCTGTGTCTCACCTGTTCCTCACCTGTCCCTCACCTGTCCCTCACCTGTCTCACCTGTGTGTCACCTGTCTCACCTGTGCAGGTTACCTGGTGGAGAGGAAGAAGAAGGGCTCCCACCACGGGATGAAGCTCAGTTTCTGTCCCTCACCTGTCCCCTACCTGTCCCTCACCTGTGCCTCACCTGTCCCCACCTGTGCAGGTTACCTGGTGGAGAGGAAGAAGAAGGGCTCCCACCGCTGGATGAAGCTCAGTTTCTGTCTCTCACCTGTCTCACCTGTCTCTCACCTGTCCCTCACCTGTCTCACCTGTCCCTCACCTGTGTCTGACCTGTGTCTGACCTGTGTCTCACCTGTGTCTCACCTGTGCAGGTTACCTGGTGGAGAGGAAGAAGAAGGGCTCCCACCGCTGGATGAAGCTCAGTTTTGTGTCCCTCACCTGTCCCTCACCTGTCTCACCTGTGCAGGTTACCTGGTGGAGAGGAAGAAGAAGGGCTCCCACCACGGGATGAAGCTCAGTTCCTGTCCCTCACCTGTCTCACCTGTCCCTCACCTGTCTCACCTGTGCAGGTTACCTGGTGGAGAGGAAGAAGAAGGGCTCCCACCGCTGGATGAAGCTCAGTTTCTGTCCCTCACCTGTCCCTCACCTGTCTCACCTGTCCCTCACCTGTCTCACCTGTCTCACCTGTGCAGGTTACCTGGTGGAGAGGAAGAAGAAGGGCTCCCACCGCTGGATGAAGCTCAGTTTCTGTTCCTCACCTGTCTCACCTGTCCCTCACCTGTCCCTCACCTGTCCCTCACCTGTCTCACCTGTGTCTCACCTGTCCCCACCTGTGCAGGTTACCTGGTGGAGAGGAAGAAGAAGGGCTCCCACCGCTGGATGAAGGGGATTTAGGGCTCCTGTGTCTCACCTGTCCCTCACCTGTCCCTCACCTGTCTCACCTGTGCAGGTTACCTGGTGGAGAGGAAGAAGAAGGGCTCCCACCGCTGGATGAAGGGGATTTAGGGCTCCTGTGTCTCACCTGTCCCTCACCTGTCCCTCACCTGTCTCACCTGTGCAGGTTACCTGGTGGAGAGGAAGAAGAAGGGCTCCCACCGCTGGATGAAGCTCAACTTCGAGGTGCTGCCGGCGCTCACCTTCGAGTCCACGCGCATGATCGAGGGCGTGCTCTACGAGATGAGGGTCTTCGCCGTCAACGCCATCGGGGGTCTCGGCCCCCAGCCTCAACACCCCCCCCTTCATGCCCATCGGTGGGTGGGGGTCCCGGGGGGCTTTGGGGGGGGGTTTAGGGGGAATCTGGGGGGTCCTGGAGTGGGTCTGGGGGCACCCAGGAGGATCTGGGGGATCCTAGAGGGGATTTGGGGGATCCTGGATTGGGTCTGGGGGTGTCCCAGGGGCATTCAGGGGGTCCTAGAGGGGATTTGGGGGTCCTGGATTGGGTCTGGGGGTGTCCCAGGGGCATTCAGGGGGTCCTGGAGGGGATGTTGGGGGCATTTCAGGGTCCTGGATTGGGTCTGGGGGTGTCCAGGGGGATTTGAGGAGGATTTGGGGGTCCTGGATTGGGTCTGGGGGCTCCCAGGGGGATTTGGGGGGATTTCAGGGTCCTGAATTGGGTCTGGGGGCTTCCAGGTGGATTTGGGGATGATTTTTCAGTGGTTTGGGGCTGATTTTGGGGTGATTTTTGGGCTGATTTTGGGCTGATTTCTGTGTGATTTTGGGGTGATTTTTGACTGATTTTGGGGTGATTTTTGGTGATTTTGGGGTGATTTCTGTGTGATTTTGGGGTGATTTCTGTGTGATTTTGGGGTGATTTTGGAGTGATTTTTGAGGTGATTTTTGGGTGATTTTGGGCTGATTTCTGTGTGATTTTTGACTGATTTTTGGGTGATTTTGGGGTGATTTTTGACTGATTTTGGGGTGATTTTTGGTGTGATTTTGGGTGATTTTGGGGTGATTTCTGTGTGATTTTGGGGTGATTTTGGAGTGATTTTTGAGGTGATTTTTGTGCTGATTTTGGGCTGATTTTGGGGCAACTTTGGGGGTAATTTTGAGGTGATTTTTGAGTGATTTTGGGGGGATTTTAGGCTGATTTTTGAGGTGAGTTTTTGGGTCATTTTTGAATGTTTTTGGGCTGATTTTGGGCTCATTTCGGGCTGATTTTGAGGTGATATTTGGGTTATTTTGGGCTGATTTCAGGGTGATTTTGGGGTGATTTTTCAGTGATTTGGGGGGATTTCAGGCTGATTTTTGGGGTGATTTTGGGCTGATTTCGGGCTGATTGGGGGGGATTTCAGGCTGATTTTTGAGGTGATTTTGGGTGACTTTGGGCTGATTTCAGGCTGATTTTTGAGGTGATTTTTGGGTGATTTTGGGCTGATTTTTGAGGTGATTTTGGGCTGATTTCAGGCTGATTTTTGAGGTGATATTTGGGTTATTTTGGGCTGATTTTTGAGGTGATAATTGGGTGATTTTGGGCTGATTTTTGAGGTGATATTTGGGTTATTTTGGGCTGATTTTTGAGGTGATTTTGGGTGACTTTGGGCTGATTTTGGGGCGTTTTTTGAGGTGATTTTTGGGTGATTTTGGGCTGATTTTTGAGGTGGTTTTGGGCTGATTTCAGGCTGATTTTTGAGGTGATATTTGGCTGACTTTGGGCTGATTTTGGGGTGATTTTTGGGCGTTTTTTGAGGTGATTTTTGGGTGACTTTGGGCTGATTTTGAGGTGATATTTGGGTGATTATTGGGCTGATTTCGGTCTGATTTCTGGGTGATTTTTCAGTGATTTGGGGGGATTTCAGGCTGATTTTTGAGGTGATTTTGGGTGACTTTGGGCTGATTTTGAGGTGATATTTGGGTGACTTTCGGCTGATTTCAGGGTGATTTTGGGGTGATATTTGGGTTATTTTGGGCTGATTTCAGGGTGATTTTGGGCTGATTTTTCAGTGATTTGGGGGGATTTCAGGCTGATTTTTGAGGTGATTTTTGGGTGATTTCGGGCTGATTTTTGAGGTGATATTTGGCTGACTTTGGGCTGATTTTGGGGTGATTTCGGGGTGTTTTTTGAGGTGATTTTTGGGTGATTTCAGGCTGATTTTTGAGGTGATTTTTGGGTGATTTCAGGCTGATTTTTGAGGTGATATTTGGCTGACTTTGGGCTGATTTTGGGGCGATTTCGGGGCGTTTTTTGAGGTGATTTTTGGGTGATTTTGAGGTGATATTTGGCTGACTTTGGGCTGATTTTGGGGCGTTTTTTGAGGTGATTTTTGGGTGATTTTGAGGTGATATTTGGCTGACTTTGGGCTGATTTTGGGGTGATTTTTGGGGTCCCCCGCAGCCCCCACCAGCGAACCCACTCACCTGACGCTGGAGGACGTGACGGACACCACGGCCACCCTCAAGTGGCGCCCACCTGAGCGCCTGGGGGCGGGGGGCATCGACGGCTACCTGGTGGAGTGGTGCCGGGAGGGGGGGTGAGTGCCGCGCCCCAAAATTCGGGGGGGGACCCCAAAATTGTGGGGTGGGATCACAAAACTTCGGGGGAGATGCCAAAAGTTTGGGGGAATGGCTGAAATTTGGTGGGAATGGCTGAAATTTGAGGGGGGGGATCGAGGGGTACCTGGTAAAGGTGAGGGGAGGGGGGTGAATGGGGCACCCCAAAATTCGGGGGGCACCCCAAAATGTTAGGGTGGAATCCCAAAACTTGGTGGGAATCCCTGAAATTTGGGGAGATCCCAAAAGTTTGTGGGAATCCCTGAAATTTGAGGGGGGGGATCGAGGGGTACCTGGTAAAGGTGAGGGGAGGGGGGTGAGTGGGGCACCCCAAAATTTGGGGGGACCCCAAAACCCCCCAACTTGGTGCCCTTCAACTCCATAACCCCCTCCCCAGCCCCATAGCACCCCAAAATCTGATACCCCCAGCCCCATAACCCCCTCGCTGACCCCATACCCCCCCAAAATCTGATACCCCCAGCCCCATAACCCCCTCCCCAGCCCCATAGCCCCCTCCCCAGCCCCATAGCCCCCCAAAATCTGATACCCCCAGCCCCATAACCCCCTCCCTGACCCCATAACCCCCCAAAATCTGATACCCCCGACCCCAGAACCCCCTCCCTGACCCCATATCCCCCTCCCCAACCCCATATCCCCCTCCTCAGCCCCATAACCCCCACCCCGACCCCATAGCCCCCTCCCCGACCCCATAACCCCCAAAATTCGATACTCCCCGACCCCATAACCCCCTTGCTGACCCCATAACCTCCTCCCCGACCCCATAACCCCCTCCCCGACCCCATAGCCCCCTCCCCGACCCCATAACCCCCTCCCCGACCCCATAACCCCCTCCCCGACCCCATAGCCCCCTCCCCGACCCCATAACCCCCTCCCCGACCGCATAACCCCCCAAAATCCGATACCCCCAGCCCCATAACCCCCACCCCCGACCCCATAGCCCTCTCCCTGACCCCATAACCCCCAAAATCCGATACCCCCGACCCCATAACCCCCCCCTGACTCCATAACCCCAAATTCCGATATTCCCCAACCCCATAACCCCAAATTCCGATATTCCCCTCCCCAATCCCATAACCCCAAATTCCAATACTCCCGGACCCCCATAGCCCCCTCCCCGACCCCATTACCCCCCCAATCTCCCCCCCAGACACCACGTGGACCCCCGCGAACACGGAGCTGGTGGAGCCCCCAGCCCCATAGCCCCCTACCCAACCCCATAACCCCCAAAATTTGATACCCCCCGACCCCATAACCCCCTCCCCGACCCCATAACCCCCTCCCCGACCCCATAACTCCCTCGCTGACCCCATAGCCCCCTCCCCAGCCCCATAACCCCCCCAATCTCCCCCCAGACACCACCTGGACCCCCGCGAACACGGAGCTGGTGGAGCCCCCAGCCCCATAACCCCAAAATCCAACACCCCCCGACCCCATAACCCCCTCCACAGCCCCATAACCCCCAAATTCCGATACTCCCCGACCCCATAGCCCCCTCCCCGACCCCATAACCCCCTCCTCGACCCCATAACCCCCCCAATCTCCCCCCAGACATCACGTGGACCCCCGCGAACACGGAGCTGGTGGAGCCACCAGCCCCTTCCCCGACCCCATAACCCCAAAATTCGATACTCCCCGACCCCATAACCCCAAAATCCGATACTCCCCGACCCCATAGCCCCCTCCCCAGCCCCATAACCCCCCAATCTCCCTCCAGACACCACGTGGACCCCTGCAAACACGGAACTGGTGGAGCCCCCAGCCCCATAGCCCCCTACCCAACCCCATAACCCCCAAAATTCGATACCCCCCGACCCCATAACCCCCTCCCCGACCCCATAACCCCAAATTCCGATCCTCCCCGACCCCCTAACCCCCCAATCTCCCCCCCAGACACCACGTGGACCCCCGCGAACATGGAGCTGGTGGAGCCCCCAGCCCCATAGCCCCCTACCTAACCCCATAACCCCCAAAATTAGATACCCCCCGACCCCATAATCCCCTCGCTGACCCCATAGCCCCCTCCCCGACCCCCTAACCCCCCAATCTCCCCTCAGACACCACGTGGACCCCCGCGAACACGGAGCTGGTGGAGCCCCCAGCCCCTTCCCCGACCCCATAACCCCCAAAATCCGATACCCCCCGACCCCATAACCCCAAAATCTGATACCCCCCCCGACCCCATAACCCCCTCGCTGACCCCATAGCCCCCTCCCCAGCCCCATAACCCCCCCAATCTCCCCCCCAGACACCACGTGGACCCCCGCGAACACGGAGCTGGTGGAGCCCCCAGCCCCATACCCCAAAATCCGATACCCCCGACCCCATAACCCCAACATCCAATACCCCCTGACCCCATAACCCCCTCGCTGACCCCATAGCCCCCTCCCCAGCCCCATAACCCCCCCAATCTCCCCCCCAGACACCACGTGGACCCCCGCGAACACGGAGCTGGTGGAGCCCCCAGCCCCATAACCCCAAAATTCGATACTCCCCGACCCCATAACCCCCTCCCCAATCCCATAACCCCAAATTCCAATACTCCCCGACCCCATAAGCCCCTCCCTGACCCCATAGCCCCAAATTCCAATACCCCCCGACCCCATAAGCCCCTCCCTGACCCCATTACCCCCCCAATCTCCCCCCAGACACCACCTGGACCCCCACGAACACGGAGCTGGTGGAGCCCCCAGCCCCTTCCCCGACCCCATAACCCCCAAAATTCGATACCCCCCGACCCCATAACCCCCTCGCTGACCCCATAGCCCCCTCCCCAACCCCATAACCCCCTCCCCGACCCCATAGCCCCCTCCCCGACCCCATAACCCCCTCGCTGACCCCATAGCCCCCTCCCCGACCCCATGACCCCCCAATCTCCCCCCTAGACACCACCTGGACCCCCACGAACATGGAGCTGGTGGAGCCCCCAGCCCCATAACCCCAAAATCCGATACCTCCCGACCCCATAACCCCAAAATCCGATACCCCCCGACCCCATAGCCCCCTCCCCAGCCCCCTAACCCCCCAATCTCCCCCCAGACACCACGTGGACCCCTGCAAACACGGAGCTGGTGGAGCCCCCAGCCCCATAGCCCCCTACCCAACCCCATAACCCCCAAAATTCGATACCCCCCGACCCCATAACCCCCTCCCCGACCCCATAACCCCCTCCCCGACCCCATAACTCCCTCGCTGACCCCATAGCCCCCTCCCCAGCCCCATAACCCCCCCAATCTCCCCCCAGACACCACCTGGACCCCCGCGAACACGGAGCTGGTGAAGCCCCCAGCCCCTTCCCCAACCCCATAACCCCCAAAATCTGATACCCCCGACCCCATAACCCCCTCGCTGACCCCATAACCCCCTCGCTGACCCCATAACCCCCTCGCTGACCCCATAGCCCCCTCCCCGACCCCATAGCCCCCCCAATCTCCCCCCAGACACCACGTGGACCCCCGCGAACATGGAGCTGGTGGAGCCCCCAGCCCCATAACCCCAAAATCCGATACCTCCCGACCCCATAACCCCGAAACCCAACACCCCCCGACCCCATAGCCCCCTCCCCGACCCCCTAACCCCCCAATCTCCCCCCAGACACCACGTGGACCCCCGCGAACACGGAGCTGGTGGAGCGCTGCGGGCTGACCGTGCGGGGTTTGCCCACGGGGGAGAAGCTGCTGTTCCGCGTGGTGGGCGTCAACATCGCGGGCCGCAGCCCCCCGGCCACCATGGCCCAGCCCGTCACCATCCGCGAGATCGTCGGTGGGTCTGGGGGCACCCCGAAATCTGGGGGGGACCCCGAAATCGGGGGGAGTCGGAAATTGGGGGGGGGAGCTTGAAATTGGGGGGGAAATCCCAAAATCTGGGGGGGATCCATAAGGGAAATTAGGGAGATTCATAAAAGGGGGATCGAATAAAGGGGGATCCATGAGGAAAAGGGGGGACCCCGAAATTAGGGGGGGACCCTGAAATGTCGGGGGGGACCCCGAAATCGGGGGGAGTCGGAAATTGGGGGGGAAATCCCAAAATCTGGGGGGGATCCATAAGGGAAATTAGGGGGATCCATAAAAGGGGGATCCGAAAAGGGAGGACCCCAAAAGGAAAGGGGGGACCCCGAAGTTTGTGGGGGGGACCCCGAAATTGGGGGGCAGTCCAAAATTGGGGGGGAGCCCAAAATTGGGGGGAGCCGGAAATTTGGGGGGGGACCCCAAAAGTGGGGGGGATCCGTGAGGGAAATTAGAGGGATCCATAAAAGGGGGATCTAAAAAAGGAGGATCCAAAAAAGGGGATCCATGAGGAAAAGGGGGGACCCCGAAATTAGGGGGGGACCCTGAAATGTGGGGGGTACCCCCGAAATTGGGGGGGGAGCTTGAAATTGGGGGGGGGATCCCGAAATCAGGGGGGGATCCATAAGGGAAATTAGGGGGATCCATAAAAGGGGGATCCGAAAAGGGAGGACCCCAAAAAGATAGGGGGGGACCCCGAAGTTTGTGGGGGGGGACCCTGAAATGTGGGGGGGACCCCGAAATTGGGGGGAGTCGGAAATTGGGGGGGGGAGCTTGAAATTGGGGGGAAAATCTTGAAATCTGGGGGGGATCCATGAGGGAAATTAGGGGGATCCATAAAAGGGGGATCTAAAAAAGGGGAATCCAAAAAAGGGGATCCATGAGGAAAAGGGGGGACCCCGAAATTAGGGGGGGACCCTGAAATGTGGGGGGGACCCCCGAAATTGGGGGGAGTCGGAAACTGGGGGGGAAATCCCAAAATCTGGGGGGGATCCATAAGGGAAATTAGGGGGATCCATGAAAGGGGGATCCGAAAAGGGAGGACCCCAAAAGGAAAGGGGGGACCCCGAAGTTTGTGAGGGGGACCCCGAAATTGGGGGGGAGCCCAAAATTGGGGGGGAGCCCAAAATTGGGGGGAGCCGGAAATTTGGGGGGGGACCCCAAAAGTGGGGGGGATCCGTGAGGGAAATTAGAGGGATCCATAAAAGGGGGATCTAAAAATGGGGATCCAAAAAAGGGGGATCCATAAGGAAAAGGGGGGACCCCGAAATTTGGGGGGGGACCCTGAAATGTGGGGGGGACCCCCGAAATTGGGGGGAGTCGGAAATTGGGGGGGAAAATCTTGAAATCTGGGGGGGATCCATAAGGGAAATTGGGGGGATCCATAAAAGGGGGGATCCGAAAAGGGAGGACCCCAAAAGGAAAGGGGGGACCCCGAAGTTTGTGGGGGGGACCCCGAAATTGGGGGGGAGTCCAAAATTGGGGGGGAGCCCAAAATTGGGGGGAGCCGGAAATTTGGGGGGGACCCCAAAAGTGGGGGGGATCCGTGAGGGAAATTAGAGGGATCCATAAAAGGGGGATCTAAAAAAGGGGGATCCAAAAAAGGGGATCCATCAGGAAAAGGGGGGACCCCGAAATTTGTGGGGGGGGACCCCGAAATTGGGGGGGAGCCCAAAATTGGGGGGAGCCGGAAATTTGAGGGGGGACCCCAAAAGTGGGGGGGATCCATGAGGGAAATTAGAGGGATCCATAAAAGGGGGGGGATCCAAAAAAGGGGGATCCATAAGGAAAAGGGGGGACCCCGAAATTATGGGGGGGGACCCTGAAATGTGGGGGGGACCCCCGAAATCGGGGGGAGTCGGAAACTGGGGGGGGGAGCTTGAAATTGGGGGGAAAATCTTGAAATCTGGGGGGGATCCATAAGGGAAATTAGGGAGGTTCATAAAAGGGGGATCGAAAAAAGGGGGATCCATGAGGAAAAGGGGGGACCCCGAAATTTGTGGGGGGGACCCTGAAATGTCGGGGGGGACCCCGAAATTGGGGGGAGTCGGAAATTGGGGGGGGGAACTTGAAATTGGGGGGGAAATCCTGAAATCTGGGGGGGATCCATGAGGGAAAGGGGACCCCTAAAGGGAAGGGGGGACCCCAAAATCGGAGGAGACCCCAAAATGGGGGGGAACCCAAAAACAGAAGTGGGGAACCCCAAATTGTGGAGGGACCCCAAAATTAGGGAGTGACCCTAAAACTGGGGAGAAAGACTAAATACGAGGGGCCCTAAAAATGGGGAAGATCCCCAAAAATGGGGAGAGACCCCAAAAATGGAGAGGGACCCCAAAAATGAGGAAGGACCCTAAAACCAGGGAAGGACCCCAAAAATGGAACTGAAACTTTGGGGAGGAGAACCCGAAGGAATTGAGGGGGCACTGATGGGTAAGGGGGAACCCCAAAATCGGGGGAGACCCCAAAATGGGGGGGTTCTGCCCCATAGATCCCCCCCCTAAACCTTGTCCGACCCCCCCAGAGCGCCCCAAAATCCGGCTGCCCCGGCACCTGCGGCAGACGTACGTCAGGAAGGTGGGGGAGCAGGTGAACCTGGTCATCCCCTTCCAGGTGAGTGGGGGGACCCCAAAACTTGGGGAACTCAGCCCCGTGGGGGCAACTCAGCCCTATAGGGACAACTCAGCCCCATAGGGATAACTCAGCCCTATAGGGACAACTCAGCCCTATAGGGACAACTCAACCCTATAGGGACAACTCAGCCCTATGGATTTATTGGGATCACTCAGCCCTATAGGGATCACTCAGCCCTATAGGGACAACTCAGCCCTATGGATTTATTGGGATCACTCAGCCCTATAGGGATCACTCAGCCCTATAGGGACAACTCAGCCCTATGGATTTATTGGGATCACTCAGCCCTATAGGGACAACTCAGCCCTATAGGAACAACTCAGCCCTATAGGGACAACTCAGCCCTATAGGGACAACTCAACCCTATAGATTTATTGGGATCACTCAGCTTTATAGGGATCACTCAGCTCTATAGGGATAATTCAGCCCTATGGATTTATTGGGATAACTCAGGCCCATAGGGACACCACAACCCCATAGATCCCATAGGGACACCTCAACCCCACAGCCCCATAGATCCCGTAGGGACACCACAACCCCATAGATCCCATAGGGACACCTCAACCCCACAGCCCCATAGATCCCATAGGGACACCTGAGCCCCACAGCCCCACAGATCCCATAGGGACACCTCAACCCCATAGATCCCATAGGGACGCCTCAACCCCACAGCCCCATAGATCCCATAGGGACACCTCAACCCCACAGCCCCCCATAGATCCCATAGGGACACCTCAACCCCACAGCCCCCCATAGATCCCATAGGGACACCTCAACCCCACAGCCCCCCATAGATCCCATAGGGACACCTCAACCCCACAGCCCCATAGGGACAACTGAACCGTACAGCCCCATAGATCCCATAGGGACACCTCAACCCCACAGCCCCATAGATCCCATAGGGAGACCTCAACCCCACAGATCCCATAGGGACAACAGAATCCCACAGCCCCATAGATCCCATAGGGACAACAGAATCCCACAGCCCCACAGATCCCATAGGGACACCTCAACCCCATAGATCCCATAGGGACACCTCAACCCCACAGCCCCATAGATCCCATAGGGACACCTCAACCCCATAGATCCCATAGGGACACCTCAACCCCACAGATCCCATAGATCCCATAGGGACACCTCAACCCCACAGCCCCATAGATCCCATAGGGACACCTCAACCCCACAGACCCATAGATCCCATAGGAACACCTCAACCCCACAGATCCCATAGGGACAACTGAACCCCACAGCCCCATAGATCCCATAGGGACAACTGAACCCTACAGCCCCATAGATCCCATAGGGGCACCTCAACCCCACAGCCCCACAGATCCCATAGGGGCACCTCATCCCCACAGACCCATAGATCCCATAGGGACACCTCAACCCCACAGCCCCATAGATCCCATAGGGACACCTCAACCCCACAGCCCCATAGATCCCATAGGGACACCTCAACCCCATAGATCCCATAGGGACACCTCAGCCCCACAGCCCCATAGGGACACCTGAACCCCACAGCCCCATAGGGACAACTGAACCCTACAGCCCCATAGATCCCATAGGGACACCTCAACCCCATAGATCCCATAGGGACACCTCAACCCCACAGCCCCATAGATCCCATAGGGACACACCTCAACCCCACAGCCCCATAGGGACAACTGAACCCTACAGCCCCATAGATCCCATAGGGACACCTGAGCCCCATAGATCCCATAGGGACACCTCAACCCCATAGATCCCATAGGGACACCTGAACCCCACAGCCCCCCATAGATCTAACCAAGCCCCGCCCCCCCGGCAGGGTAAGCCCCGCCCCCAGGTGACGTGGACGAAGGAGGGCGGGCCCCTGGGCGAGGACGTGCACGTGCGCACGTCGGACCGGGACACGGTGTTCTTCATCCGCGCCGCCACCAGGGGGCACTCGGGGCGCTACGGGCTCAGCGTGCGCATCGAGGGCATGGAGGACACGGCCGAGATGCGCCTGCGCATCGTCGGTAACTGGGAGCACTGGGAGGGACTGGGAGGGAACTGGGACTGGGAACTGGGGGCACTGGGAATGATGGGAGTGACTGGGAGCGACTGGGAGCGCAGGGCTCAGCGTGCGCATCGAGGGCATGGAGGACACGGCCGAGATGCGCCTGCGCATCGTCGGTAACTGGGAGCACTGGGAGGGACTGGGAGGGAACTGGGACTGGGAACTGGGGGCACTGGGAATGATGGGAGTGACTGGGAGCGACTGGGAGCGCAGGGCTCAGCGTGCGCATCGAGGGCATGGAGGACACGGCCGAGATGCGCCTGCGCATCGTCGGTAACTGGGAGCACTGGGAGGGACTGGGAGGGAACTGGGAGTGGGAACTGGGGGCACTGGGAATGATGGGAGTGACTGGGAGCGACTGGGAGTGACTGGGAGTGACTGGGAGCGCAGGGCTCAGCGTGCGCATCGAGGGCATGGAGGACACGGCCGAGATGCGCCTGCGCATCGTCGGTAACTGGGAGCACTGGGAGGGACTGGGAGGGGAACTGGGACTGGGAACTGGGGGCACTGGGAATGATGGGAGTGACTGGGAGTGACTGGGAGTGACTGGGAGCGACTGGGAGTGACTGGGAGAGCAGGGCTCAGCGTGCGCATCGAGGGCATGGAGGACACAGCTGAGGCGTCCGTAACTGGGAGCACTGGGAGGGGAACTGGGAGCACTGGGAGCACTGGGATTGGGAACTGGGAGCACTGGGAATGATGGGAGTGACTGGGAGCGACTGGGAGTGACTGGGAGTGACTGGGAGCGCAGAGCTCAGCGTGCACATCGAGGGCATGGAGGACACGGCCGAGATGCGCCTGCGCATCGTCGGTAACTGGGAGCACTGGGAGGGACTGGGAGGGAACTGGGACTGGGAACTGGGGGCACTGGGAATGATGGGAGTGACTGGGAGTGACTGGGAGCGACTGGGAGTGACTGGGAGCACAGGGCTCAGCGTGCGCATCGAGGGCATGGAGGACACGGCCGAGATGCGCCTGCGCATCGTCGGTAACTGGGAGCACTGGGAGGGACTGGGAGGGGACTGGGACTGGGAACTGGGAGCACTGGGAATGATGGGAGTGACTGGGAGTGACTGGGAGTGACTGGGAGCGCAGGGCTCAGCGTGCGCATCGAGGGCATGGAGGACACAGCCGAGATGCGCCTGCGCATCGTCGGTAACTGGGAGCACTGGGAGGGACTGGGAGGGAACTGGGAGCACTGGGAATGGGAACTGGGAGCACTGGGAATGGGAACTGGGAGCACTGGGAAAGCCGGGCAGAGCGTGCACATCGAGGGCATGGAGGACACGGCCGAGATGTGCATCGTCAGTAACTGGGAGCACTGGGAGCACTGGGAGGGGACTGGGACTGGGAACTGGGAGCACTGGGAATGATGGGGGTGACTGGGAGTGACTGGGAGTGACTGGGAGCGCAGGGCTCAGCGTGCGCATCGAGGGCATGGAGGACACGGCCGAGATGCGCCTGCGCATCGTCGGTAACTGGGAGCACTGGGAGGGACTGGGAGGGAACTGGGACTGGGAACTGGGGGCACTGGGAATGATGGGAGTGACTGGGAGTGACTGGGAGTGACTGGGAGTGACTGGGAGCGCAGAGCTCAGCGTGCGCATCGAGGGCATGGAGGACACAGCTGAGGCGTCCGTAACTGGGAGCACTGGGAGGGGAACTGGGAGCACTGGGAGGGGAACTGGGAGCACTGGGAGGGACTGGGAGGGAACTGGGACTGGGAACTGGAGGCACTGGGAATGATGGGAGTGACTGGGAGCGACTGGGAGTGACTGGGAGCGACTGGGAGTGACTGGGAGCGACTGGGAGTGACTGGGAATGATGGGAGTGACTGGGAGTGACTGGGAGTGACTGGGAGTGACTGGGAGCGCAGGGCTCAGCGTGCGCATCGAGGGCATGGAGGACACAGCTGAGGCGTCCGTAACTGGGAGCACTGGGAGGGGAACTGGGAGCACTGGGAGCACTGGGATTGGGAACTGGGAGCACTGGGATTGGGAACTGGGAGCACTGGGAGTGCTGGGATTGGGAACTGGGAGCACTGGGATTGGGAACTGGGAGCACTGGGATTGGGAACTGGGAGCACTGGGAGCGCTGGGATTGGGAACTGGGAGCACTGGGAGCACTGGGATTGGGAACTGGGAGCACTGGGATTGGGAACTGGGAGCACTGGGAGTGCTGGGATTGGGAACTGGGAGCACTGGGATTGGGAACTGGGGGCACTGGGAGGGGAACTGGGAGCACTGGGAGCACTGGGATCGGGAACTGGCAGCACTGGGAGTGCTGGGATTGGGAACTGGGAGTGCTGGGAGCGCTGGGATTGGGAACTGGGAGCACTGGGAGTGCTGGGATTGGGAACTGGGAGCACTGGGAGGGGAACTGGGAGCGCTGGGATTGGGAACTGGGAGCACTGGGAGCGCTGGGATTGGGAACTGGGAGCACTGGGAGCACTGGGATTGGGAACTGGGAGCACTGGGAGGTTTTGGGGTGATTTTGGGGTATTTTGGGGTATTTTAAGGCAGTTTTGGGGTATTTTTGGGGTGGTTTTGGGGTGTTTTGGGGGTCAGTTTTGGGGTATTTTAGGGCAGTTTTGGGGGTATTTTTGGGGTGATTTGGGGGTATTTTTGGGGTCAGTTTTGGGGTATTTTTGGGGTATTTTGGGGGTCAGTTTTGGGGTATTCTGGGTGGTTTTGGGGTATATTGGGGTGGTTTTGGGGTATTTTAGGGCAGTTTTAGGGGTATTTTTGGGGTATTTTGGGGGTCAGTTTTGGGGTACTTTGGGGTATTTTAGGGCAGTTTTGGGGGTATTTTTGGGGTGATTTTGGGGTATTTTGGGGGTCAGTTTTGGGGTATTTTAGGGCAGTTTTGGGGGTATTTTGGGGTCAGGTTGGGGGTATTTTTGGGGTCAGTTTTGGAGTATTTTGGGGGTATTTTAAGGCAGTTTTGGGGTATTTTTGGGGTATTTTAGGGCAGGTTTTTGGGGTATTTTAGGGCAGTTTTGGGGGTATTTTGGGGGTCAGTTTTGGAGTATTTTGGGGGTATTTTAAGGCAGTTTTGGGGGTATTTTGGGGGTATTTTGAGGCAGTTTTGGGGGTATTTTTGGGGTCAGTTTTGGAGTATTTTGGGGTCAGTTTTGGGGTATTTTTGGGGTATTTTAGGGCAGTTTTAGGGGTATTTTTGGGGTGATTTGGGGGTATTTTGGGGGTATTTTGGGGCAGTTTTGGGGGTATTTTTGGGGGTATTTTTGGAGTATTTTGAGGCAGTTTTGGGGTATTTTGGGGGTCAGTTTTGGGGTATTTTGGGGTATTTTAAGGCAGTTTTGGGGGTATTTTTGGGGTATTTTAGAGCAGTTTTGGGGGTATTTTGGGGTGATTTTGGGGTGATTTTGGGGTATTTTAAGGCAGTTTTGGGGGTATTTTTGGGGTATTTTAGGGCAGGTTTTTGGGGTATTTTAGGGCAGTTTTGGGGTATTTTGGGGGTGATTTAGGGCAGTTTTTGGGGTATTTTAGGGCAGTTTTTGGGGTATTTTGGGGGTCAGTTTTGGGGTATTTTAGGGCAGTTTTGGGAGTATTTTTGGGGTGATTTTGGGGTATTTTTGGGGTATTTTAGGGCAGTTTTTGGGGTATTTTGGGGGTCAGTTTTGGGGGTATTTTGGGGGTCAGTTTTGGGGCATTTTAGAGCAGTTTTGGGGGTATTTTGGGGTGATTTTGGGGTATTTTTGGGGCGATTTTGGGGTATTTTGGGTGCTATTTCCCAGGGATGTTTCCGGGAGGTTTTGGGGTGTCCCTGAGCTGATCCCCCCCCCCCCCCTTTAGAGCGGCCGGGGCCCCCCAAGAATGTGCAGGTGAAGGAGGTTTGGGGGTTCAACGCCCTGGTGGAGTGGGAGCCCCCCGAGGACGACGGCAACGCCGAGATCACGGGGTACACCATCATGAAGGCCGACAAGAGAACCATGGTGAGGGGGCAGCACCCCAAAATCAGCACCCCTGAGGGACCCCAGAGTGCTCAGCGGAACCCCAAAATCCTCAGTGGAACCCCAAAATGCTCAGTGGAAATCCCAAAATACTCAGTGGAACCCCAAAATGCTCACTGGAAATCCCAGAATCCTCAATGGAAATCCCAAATTCTCAATGGAAATCCCAAATTCTCGATGGAAATCCCAAAGGGCTCAGTGGAACCCCAAAATCCTCAGAGGAACCCCAAAATCCTCAGAGGAACCCCAAAATGCTCAGTGGAACCCCAAAATATTTAATGGAACCCCCAGATCTTCAACTGAATCCCCAAATTCTCAATGGAACCCAAAAATACTCAATGGAACCCCAAAATCACCACAAAGGAACCCCAAAATCCTCAGTGGAACCCCAAAATACTCAATGGAAATCCCAAATGCTCAGTGGAACCCCAAAATACTCATTGGAACCCCAAAATCCTCAGTGGACCCCCAAAATCCTCAGTGGAACCTCAAAATGCTCAAAGGAATCCCAAATTCTCAATGGAACCCAAAAATTCTCAATGGAACCCCAAAATTCTCAATGGAATCCCAAAATCACCCCAAAGGAACCCCAGAATCCTCAGTGGAACCCCAAAATCCTCAATGGAACCCCAAAATGCTCAAAGGAACCCCAAAATCACCCCAAAGGAACCCCAAAATCCTCAGTGGAACCCCAAAGTTCTCAATGGAAATCCCAAATTCTCAATGGAAATCCCAGAATCCTCAATGGAAATGCCAAATTCTCAATGGAAATCCCAAAGGGCTCAGTGGAACCCCAAAATCCTCAATGGAAATCCCAAATGCTCAATGGAACCCCAAAATCCTCAGTGGAACCCCAAAATATTCAATGGAACCCCAAAATATTCAATGGAACCCCCAGATCTTCAACTGAATCCCCAAATTCTCAATGGAACCCCAAAATGCTCAATGGAACCCCCAAATGCTCAAAGGAACCCCAAATTCTCAATGGAACCCCAAAATCACCCCAAAGGAACCCCAAAATCCTCAGTGGAACCCCAAAATCCTCACTGGAAATCCCAGAATCCTCAATGGAAATCCCAAATTCTCAATGGAAATCCCAAATGCTCAATGGAACCCCAAAATCCTCAGAGGGACCCCAAAATACTCATTGGAACCCCAAAATACTCAATGGAACCCCCAGATCTTCAACTGAATCCCCAAATTCTCAATGGAACCCAAAAATACTCAATGGAACCCCAAAATCACCCCAAAGGAACCCCAAAATCCTCAATGGAAATCCCAAATGCTCAGTGGAACCCCAAAATACTCAGTGGAACCCCAAAATACTCAATGGAACCCCAAAATCCTCAGTGGAACCTCAAAATCACCCCAAAGGAACCCCAAATTCTCAATGGAACCCCAAAACTTTCGATGGAACTCAAAAATGCTCAATTGAACCCCCAATTTCTCAGTGGAACCCCAAAATCCTCCAAGGAACCCCCAAATGACTCCCCAAATCCTCAGCTGACCCCCCCAAATTCTCAACTGAACCCCCAAATCCCCTCAGCTCTCCAAAACCTCCCCAAACCCCCCTAAAAACCCCTCAGGTCCCCCAAAATCTCCCCAAACCTCCCCCAAACCCCCTCACGACCCCCAAAACCAACTCAAAACCACCCCAAACCCCCTCAGCACCCCGAAATCTTCCCCCAAACCCCCTCACGACCCCCAAAACCCCCTCAGCTCTCCCCCAGACCCCCTCAGCTCCCCGAAATCTCCCCCAAAGACCCCCCAAAACCCCTCACACCCCCCCAAAACCCCTTGAGCTCTCCCCTAAACCCCCTCAAACCCCCCCAAAGACCCCTCAGCTCCTCAAAATCCCCCCAAAACCAACTCAAACCCCCCCAAACCCCCTCACGACCCCCCAAAACCAACTCAAAACCACCCCAAACCCCCTCAGCACCCCGAAATCTCCCCCAAAGACCCCCCAAAACCCCTCAAACCCCTTGAGCTCCCCCCAAAACCCCCTCAAACCCCCCCAAAGACCTCTCAGCTCCTCAAAATCCCCCCAAAACCATCTCAAACCCCCTCACGACCCCCCAAAACCAACTCAAAACCACCCCAAACCCCCTCAGCTCCCCGAAATCTCCCCCAAAGACCCCCCCAAACCCCCCCAAAACCCCCTCACGACCCCCCAAACCCTCTCACGACCCCCCAAAACCAACTGAAAACCACCCCAAACCCCTTCAGCTCCCCGAAATCTCCCCCAAACCTCCCCCAAAGACCCCTCAAACCCCCCCAAAACCCCTTGAGCTCCCCCCAAAACCCCCTCAAACCCCCCCAAAGACCCCTCAGCTCCTCAAAATCGCCCCCAAACCACCTCAAACCCCCTCACGACCCCCCAAAACCAACTTAAAACCACCCCAAACCCCCTCAGCTCCCCGAAATCTCCCCCAAAACCCCTCAAACCCCCCCAAAACCCCTTGAGCTCCCCCTCAAACCCCCTCAACCACCCCCAAAGACCCCTCAGCTCCTCAAAATCCCCCCAAAACCACCTCAAACCCCCCCAAACCCCCTCATGACCCCCCAAAACCAACTCAAAACCACCCCAAACCCCCTCAGCTCCCCGAAATCTCCCCCAAAGACCCCCCAAAACCACCTCAAACCCCCCCAAACCCCCTCAGCAGTCCCCCAAAACCCCCCAAAGACCCCTCAGCTCCTCAAAATCCCCCCAAAACCACCTCAAACCCCCCCAAACCCCCTCACGACCCCCCAAAACCAACTCAAAACCATCTCAAACCCCTTCAGTTCCCCGAAATCTCCCCCAAAGACTCCCCAAAACCCCTCAAACCCCCCCAAAACCCCTTGAGCTCCCCCCAAAACCCCCTCAAACCCCCCCAAAGAACCCTCAGCACCCCAAAATCCCCCCAAAACCACCTCAAACCCCCCTCAAACCCCCTCACGACCCCCCAAACCCCCTCAAACCCCCCCAAAGACCCCTCAGCACCCCAAAATCCCCCCAAAACCATCTCAAACCTCCCCCAAACCCCCTCACGACCCCCCAAAACCAACTCAAAACCACCCCAAACCCCTTCAGCTCCCCGAAATCTCCCCCAAAGACCCCCTCAAACCCCCTCAAACCCCCCCAAAGAACCCTCAGCTCCTCAAAATCTCCCCCAAAACCACCTCAAACCCCCCAAACCCCCTCACGACCCCCCAAAACCAACTCAAAACCACCCCAAACCCCTTCAGCTCCCCGAAATCTCCCCCAAAACCCATCAAACCCCCCCAAACCCCCTCAGCAGTCCCCCAAAACCCCCCAAAGACCCCTCAGCTCCTCAAAATCCCCCCAAAACCACCTCAAACCCTCTCACGACCCCCCAAAACCTACTCAAAACCACCCCAAACCCCCTCAGCACCCCGAAATCTCCCCCAAAGACCCCCCAAAACCACCTCACGACCCCCCAAACCCCCCCCTCCCCCAGGAGTGGTTCACGGTGTACGAGCACAACCGGCCCCTGCGCTGCACGGCCTCGGAGCTGGTGATGGGCAACGAGTACCTGTTCAAGGTGTTCAGCGAGAACCTCTGCGGGCTGAGCGAGAAACCCGGGCTCTCCTCCAACACCGCCGTCATCCCCAAAGCGGGTACCCCCAAATTCGGGGGGCTTGGGGGGGTTTGGGGGGATTTGAGGTGGTTTTTGGGGGGTTTGAGGTGGATTTGGGGGGGTTTGAGGTGGATTTGAGGAGGTTTGAGGTGGTTTGGGGGGGTTTGAGGTGGATTTAGGGGGTTTGAGGTGGTTTTGGGGGGTTTGAGGTGGATTTAGGGGGTTCGAGGTGGATTTGGGGGGTTTGAGGTGGATTTGGGGGGATACCTGTGCGGGCTGAGCGAGAAACCCGGGCTCTCCTCCAACACCGCCGTCATCCCCAAAGCGGGTACCCCCAAATTCGGGGGGCTTGGGGGGGTTTGGGGAGGTTTGAGGTGGTTTAGGGGGGGGTTGAGGTGGATTTGGAGGGGTTTGAGGTGGATTTGGGGTGGTTGAGGTGGTTTTGGGGGGTTTGAGGTGGTTTGGGGGGGTTTGAGGGGGTTTGGGGGGATTTGAGGTGGTTTTTGGGGGGGTTTGAGGTGGATTTGAGGTGGTTTGGGGGGTTTGAGGTGGATTTAGGGGGATTTGAGGTGGATTTGGGGGGGTTTGAGGTGGATTTGAGGTGGATTTGGGGGGTTTGAGGTGATTTAGGGGGGGTTTGAGGTGGTTTTGGGGGGGTTTGAGGTGGATTTGGGGGGGTACCTGTGCGGGCTGAGCGAGAAACCCGGGCTCTCCTCCAACACCGCCGTCATCCCCAAAGCGGGTACCCCCAAATTCGGGGGGCTTGGGGGGGTTTGGGGGAGTTTAGGGGGGATTTGAGGAGGTTTTGGGGGGGGTTGAGGTGGTTTGGGGGGAGTTGAGGTGATTTTAGGAGGAATTTGAGGTGGTTTTATGAGAGACTGAGAAGATTTGGGGGGGTTTGAGGTGGTTTTGGGGAGGTTTGAGATGGTTTTTGGGGGGGTTTGAGGTGGATTTGAGGTGGTTTTGGGGGGGTACCTGTGCGGGCTGAGCGAGAAACCCGGGCTCTCCTCCAACACCGCCGTCATCCCCAAAGCGGGTACCCCCAAATTCGGGGGGCTTGGGGGGGTTTGAGGGGGTTTGAGGTGGTTTTGGGGGGGGTTGAGGTGGATTTGGGGGGGTTTGAGGTGGTTTAGGGGGGGTTTGAGGTGGTTTAGGAGGAATTTGAGGTGGTTTTTGGGGGGTTTGAGGTGGATTTGAGGTGGATTTGGGGGGCTTTGAGGTGGTTTAGGGGGGGTTTGAGGTGGTTTAGGGGGGGTTTAAGGTGGATTTAGGGGGTTTGAGGTGGATTTGGGGGGTACCTGTGCGGGCTGAGCGAGAAACCCGGGCTCTCCTCCAACACCGCCGTCATCCCCAAAGCGGGTACCCCCAAATTCGGGGGGCTTGGGGGGGTTTGAGGAGGTTTGAGGTGGTTTTGGGGGGGTTTGAGGTGGATTTGGGGAGGTTTGAGGTGGTTTTTGGGGGGTTTGAGGTAGTTTTGGGGGTTTGAGGTGGTTTTGAGATGTTTTTTGGGGGGTTTGAGGTAGTTTTGGGGGGTTTCAGGTGGTTTTGGGGGGATTGGGGAAGTTTTGGGGGACATTGAACGGATTTGGAGGGGTTTGAGCTGGTTTTGGATGAGATTCAGGTGGTTTTGGGGAGGTTTGAGGTGGTTTTGGGTGGGTTTGAGGTGGTTTTGGGGTGGCTTGAGGTGGTTTTGTGGGTGATTGAACAGATTTGGGGGGGTTTGAGGTGGTTTTGGATGAGATTCAGGTGGTTTTGGGCGGGTTTCAGATGGTTTTGGGGAGGTTTCAGGTGGTTTTGGGCAGGTTTCAGGTGGTTTTGGGGTGGCTTGAGGTGGTTTTGGGGTGGTTTTGGGGGAGTTCGGGGGGTTTGAGGTGGTTTTAGGGGGATTTGAGTTGGTTTTGGGGTGGCTTGAGGTGGTTTTGTGGGTGATTGAACGGATTTGGGGGGGTTTGAGGTGGTTTTGGATGAGATTCAGATGGTTTTGGGGAGGTTTGAGGTGGTTTTGGGTGGGTTTGAGGTGGTTTTGGGGTGGCTTGAGGTGGTTTTGGGGGAATTTTGGGGGAGTTGGGGGGGTTTGAGGTGGTTTTGGATGAGATTCAGGTGGTTTTGGGCAGGTTTCAGGTGGTTTTGGGGAGGTTTCAGGTGGTTTTGGGTGGGTTTGAGGTGGTTTTGAGGTGGTTTTGGGGGAGTTGGGGGGGTTTGAGGTGGTTTTAGGGGGGATTTGAGTTGGTTTTGGGGTGGCTCGAGGTGGTTTTGTGGGTGATTGAACGGATTTGGGGGGGTTTGAGGTGGTTTTGGATGAGATTCAGGTGGTTTTGGGGAGGTTTCAGGTGGTTTTGGGTGGGTTTGAGTTGGTTTTGGGGTGGCTCGAGGTGGTTTTGGGGGAGTTTTGGAGGAGCTGGGGGGGTTTGAGGTGGTTTTAGGGGGGATTTGAGTTGGTTTTGGGGTGGCTTGAGGTGGTTTTGTGGGTGATTGAACGGATTTGGGGGGGTTTGAGGTGGTTTTGGATGAGATTCAGATGGTTTTGGGCGGGTTTCAGGTGGTTTTGGGTGGGTTTGAGGTGGTTTGGGGAGGTTTCAGGTGGTTTTGGGGAGGTTTCAGGTGGTTTTGGGGTGGCTTGAGGTGGTTTTGGGGGAGTTTTGGAGGAGCTGGGGGGGTTTGAGGTGGTTTTGGGTGGATTTGAGTTGGTTTTGGGGTGGCTCGAGGTGGTTTTGTGGGAGATTGAATGGATTTGGGGGGGTTTGAGGTGGTTTTGGATGAGATTCAGGTGGTTTTGGGCGGGTTTCAGGTGGTTTTGGGCGTGTTTCAGGTGGTTTTGGGCGGGTTTGAGGTGGTTTTGGAGGAGCTGGGGGGGTTTGAGGTGGTTTTGGGTGGGTTTGAGTTGGTTTTGGGGTGGCTCGAGGTGGTTTTGTGGGTGATTGAACGGATTTGGGGGGGTTTGAGGTGGTTTTGGATGAGATTCAGGTGGTTTTGGGCGGGTTTCAGGTGGTTTTGGGGTACATTTGAAAGGATTTGGTGCAGTTCCTGTGGGTTCAGGAAAATCCCTGTGATCCCCAAAACCACCCAAACCCCAAATTTTGCCATTCATTGAGCTCTTAATCAGGATTTTTAATTAATTCAGCTACCTCTAATTGGGAATTATGAATTCAGGGTGTTTAACAGGGAATATTATCAAGATTTTAACAGATTTTTGGGGTCCCCCACACATTGTGATCCCACCCTGATTACACCCCCCCCTTATTTAAGCCCGGGGGTGCAACCCCAAGCAATTACCACCCCCCCAAGAATGTTGGGGTCCCCCTAAATCCTTCTGGGACCCCCCCAGAGCTGCGGCTGAAGCCCCCCCAGTACCAGGAGCACGATTTCCGCTCGGCCCCCCAGTTCCTGACGCCCCTGGTGGATCGCAGCGCCGTGGCCGGATACTCCACCGCCCTCAACTGCGCAGTCAGGGGGCACCCCAAGGTTTGGGGGGGTCCTGGGGGCACTTTGGGGGACCCCTGAGCCTGTTCACCCCAAAATTAGGGGGGGTCGGGTGGAGATTTGGGGTGCTGGGTGGAGATCTGGGGGTCCTGGGTGGAGATTTGGGGGTCCTGAGGGGGTTTTGGGGTACCCCTGACCCTGTTCTCCCCAAAATTAGGGGGGTTTGGGTGGAGATTTGGGGGTCCTGAGTGGAGATTTGGGGTCCTGGGTGGGTTTTGGGGTACCCTTGAGCCTGTTCACCCCAAAATTAGGGGGGTTTGGGTGGAGATTTGGGGGTCCCGAGTGGAGATTTGGGGCCCTGATGGGGTTTTGGGGTACCCCTGACCCTGTTCACCCCAAAATTAGGGGGTTTGGGTGGAGATTTGGGGGTCCTGGGTGAGTTTTGGGGTCCTGAGGGGGTTTTGGGGTACCCCTGAGCCTGTTCACCCCAAAATTCGGGGGGTTTGGGTGGAGATTTGGGGGTCCTGGGTGGAGATTTGGGGTCCTGGGTGGAGATTTGGGGGTCCTGGGTGGGTTTTGGGGTCCTGAGGGGGTTTTGAGGTACCCCTGACCCTGTTCACGCCCAAAATTAGGGGGGTTTGGATGGAGATTTGGGGTGCTGGGTTGGAGATCTGGGGGTCCTGAGTGGAGATTTGGGGTCCTGGGTGGGTTTTGGGGTACCCCTGACCCTGTTCACCCCAAAATTGGGGGGTTTGGGTGGAGATTTGGGGGTCCCGGGTGGGTTTTGGGGTCCTGGGTGGGTTTTGGGGCACCCCTGAGCCTGTTGACCCCAAAATTAGGGGGGTTTGGGTGGAGATCTGGGGGTCCCGGGTGGGTTTTGGGGTCCTGAGGGGGGTTTTTGGGGTACCCCTGAGCCTGTTCTCCCCAAAATTAGGAGGGGTTGGGTGGAGATTTGGGGGTCCTGAGGGGGTTTTTGGGGGACCCCTTAGCCTGTTTCACCCCCAAAAATTAGGGGGGGGTCGGGTGGAGATTTGGGGGTCCTTAGTGGAGATTCGGGGTCCTGATGGGGTTTTGGGGTACCCCTGAGCCTGTTCACCCCAAAATTAGGAGGGGTTGGGTGGAGATTTGGGGTGCCTGGGTGGAGATCTGGGGGTCCTGGGTGGAGATTTGGGGTCCTGGGTGGGTTTTGGGGTACCCCTGACCCTGTTCACCCAAAATTAGGGGGGTTTGGGTGGAGATTTGGGGGTCCTGGGTGGAGATTTGGGGTCCTGGGTGGAGATTTGGAGGTCCCGGGTGGGTTTTTGGGGTACCCCTGACACTGTTCACCCCAAAATTAGGAGGGGTTGGGTGGAGATCTGGGGGTCCCGGGTGGGTTTTGGGGTCCTGAGGGGGTTTTGGGGTACCCCTGACCCTGTTCACCCCAAAATTAGGGGGGTTTGGATGGAGATTTGGGGTGCTGGGTGGAGATCTGGGGGTCCTGAGTGGAGATTTGGGGTCCTGGGTGGGTTTTGGGGTACCCCTGAGCCTGTTCACCCCAAATTTAGGGGGGGGTCGGGTGGAGATTTGGTGTGCTGGATGGAGATTTGGGGGTCCTGATGGAGTTTTGGGGTACCCCTGACCCTGTTCACGCCCCAAAATTAGGGGGGTTTGGATGGAGATTTGGGGGTCCCGGGTGGGTTTTGGGGGTCCTGAGGGGGTTTTGGGGTACCTCTGAGCCTGTTCACCCCAAAATTTAGGGGGGTTTGGGTGGAGATTTGGGGGTGCTGGGTGGAGATCTGGGGGACCTGAGTGGAGATTTGGGGTCCTGAGGGGGTTTTGGGGTACCCCTGAGCCTGTTCACCCCAAATTTATGGGGGGGGTCGGGTGGAGATTTGGGGTCCTGGGTGGAGATCTGGGGGGTCCTGGGTGGAGATTTGGGGGTCCTGGGTGGGTTTTGAGGTACCCCTGACCCTGTTCACCCCAAAATTAGGGGGGTTTGGGTGGAGATCTGGGGGTCCCGGGTGGGTTTTGGGGTCCTGGGTGGGTTTTGAGGTACCCCTGAGCCTGTTCACCCCAAATTTAGGGGGGTTTGGGTGGAGATTTGGGGGTCCTGGGTGGGTTTTGGGGTACCCCTGAGCCTGTTCACCCCAAAATTAGGGGGGGTCGGGTGGAGATTTGGGGGTCCTTAGTGGAGATTCGGGGTCCTGATGGGGTTTTGGGGTACCCCTGAGCCTGTTCACCCCAAAATTAGGAGGGGTTGGGTGGAGATTTGGGGTGCTGGGTGGAGATCTGGGGGTCCTGGGTGGAGATTTGGGGTCCTGAGGGGGTTTTGGGGCACCCCTGAGCCTGTTCACCCCAAAATTAGGAGGGGTTGGGTGGAGATTTGGGGGGTCCCGGGTGGGTTTTGGGGTCCTGAGGGGGTTTTGGGGTACCCCTGAGCCTGTTCACCCCAAAATTAGGGGGGTTTGGGTGGAGATTTGGGGGTCCTGGGTGGGTTTTGGGGTCCTGGGTGGGTTTTGGGGTACCCCTGAGCCTGTTCTCCCCAAAATTAGGGGGGTCGGGTGGAGATTTGGGGTCCTGGGTGGAGATCTGGGGGTCCTGGGTGGAGATTTGGGGTCCTGATGGGGTTTTGGGGCACCCCTGACCCTGTTCACCCCAAATTTAGGGGGGTTTGGGTGGAGATTTGGGGGTCCTGGGTGGAGATTTGGGGGTCCTGTGTGGGTTTTGGGGTGTCCCAGTGAGTCTATGAGTGTTTTTGGGGTGCCTGGGATGTTTTTGGGGTGCCCTGGGATGTTTTTGGGGTGCATTTCAGGACTCACCTGACCAGGTGTGTCCCTCCCAGCCTGAAGAACCAGGTGTGGGGTTCACCTGAGGAATGGTTTTGGGGTGTCCCAGTGAGTCTATGAGTGTTTTTGGGGTGCCTGGGATGTTTTTGGGGTGCCCTGGGATGTTTTTGGGGTGCATTTCAGGACTCACCTGACCAGGTGTGTCCCTCCCAGCCTGAAGAACCAGGTGTGGGGTTCACCTGAGGAAGGGTTTTGGGGTGTCCCATTTGGTGCCCTGGGTGTTTTTGGGGTGCCCTGGGATGTTTTTGGGGTGCATTTCAGGACCCACCTGACCAGGTGTGTCCCTCCCAGCCCAAGGTGGTGTGGCTGAAGAACCAGGTGGCCATCGGGGAGGACCCCAAATTCCTGGCCAGGCACAGCCAGGGGGTCCTGACCCTGCTGATCCGCAAGCCGGGACCCTTCGACGGCGGCACCTACACCTGCAGGGCTGTCAACGAGCTGGGCGAGGCCCTGACCGAGTGCCGCCTCGAAATTCGGGGTGAGGGGGTCCCCAAAATCTCGGAGGGGGTCCCCAAAATCGGGGGGAGTCCCCAAAATCGCGAGGGTCCCTAAAATCGGGAGGGGCTCCTAAAATTTTGGGGGAGGTGAATACCTGGGAGAGAGTTATGAATACCTGGGAGTGATTTCAGGTGAGGGGATCCCCAAAATTAGGGGGGGTCCCCAAAATCTGGGGGAGGTCCTGACTGATTTGGGGGTGAGGGGGTCCCCCAAAACCGCGGGGGGGTCCCCAAAATCGCGAGGGTCCCTAAAATCGGGAGGGGCTCCCAAAATTTTGGGGGAGGTGAATACCTGGGGGAGGGTTGTGGTACCTGGGAGTGATTTCAGGTGAGGGGGTCCTCAAAATTAGGGGGGTCCCCAAAATCTGGGGGAGGTCCTGACCGATTTTGGGGTGAGAGGGTCCCCAAAATCGGGGGGAGTCCCCAAAATCGCGAGGGTCCCTAAAATCGGGAGGGGCTCCTAAAATTTTGGGGGAGGTGAATACCTGGGGGAGGGTTGTGAATACCTGGGAGGGATTTCAGGTGAGGGGGTCCTCAAAATTAGGGGGGTCCCCAAAATCTGGGGGAGGTCCTGACCGATTTGGGGGTGAGGGGGTCCCCGAAATCGGGGGGTCCCCAAAATCTGGGGGGGGGATCCTCACAATAGGGAGGGATTCCCAAAATTTTGGGGAGGTCATGAATACCTGGGGGAGGGTTGTGAATACCTGGGAGTGATTTGGGGTGAGGGGATCCCCAAAATTGAGGGGGGGGTCCCCAAAATC
This sequence comes from Haemorhous mexicanus, assembly GCF_027477595.1. Classification (NCBI taxonomy): domain Eukaryota; kingdom Metazoa; phylum Chordata; class Aves; order Passeriformes; family Fringillidae; genus Haemorhous; species Haemorhous mexicanus. The sequence continues at coordinate 17,325,321 of NC_082356.1, forward strand.
TGGGGGAGGTCCTGACTGATATTGGGGTGAGGGGGTCCCCAAAATCGGGGGGAGTCCCCAAAATCTGGGGGAGGTCCTAAAAATCGGGAGGGGCTCCCAAAATTTTGGGGAGGTCGTGGATACCTGGGGGAGGGTTGTGAATACCTGGGAGTGATTTGGGGTGAGGGGGTCCTCAAAATTAGGGGGGTCCCCAAAATCTGGGGGAGGTCCTGACCGATTTTGGGGTGAGGGGGTCCCCAAAATCGCAGAGGAGTCCCCAAAATTTTGGTGAATACCTGGGGGAGGTGCTGGATGAAGGAATAACCAGGGGGAGAAGGAGCACCCCGAATTTTGGGGGAGCTCCTGAAGATTTGAGGGGGTCCCCAAAATTTTTGGGGTACCTTGGGAGGGGTTCCTGATATTGGGGTGGGTTTGGGGGGGAATTGAAGCCCCCTCAACATTTGTCTCTCCCTCCACAGTGCCTCAGTGATGGTGACAAAAAATGGTGAGGGGGGGGGCTTAATTTGGGGGGGGGGGGGGATTAATTAGAACAGTTTTAATTAGGGGGTTTGATTGGGAAGTTTAATTGGGAGGATTCATTGGGGGGATTAACTGAGGGGTCTTGGGGGGGTTAAATATGTTTTTACTTGGGTTTAATTGGGGTGTTTTAATTGAGGGGTTTAATTAGTGGGTTTAATTGGGGGAGATTAAATGGAGCTGTTTAATTAGGGGGGGTCTTTAATTGAGGGAGTTAACTGGTGATCTTTGAGGCTGTATTTGGGGGATCTTTAATTCGGGGGGTTTAATTAGGAGGTTTTTATTTAGGGGGGGGTGTTTAATTGGTGGGATGGATTTTGAGGTGACATTTGAAGGGTTCCCCCTTCTTTTGGGGTGCTGACCCCCATCTTTGCCACCACCAGGCCATCCTGCAGAGCCACGAGCCCACCGTGGTGAGGAAGAAGAGTGTGTGAGTGACGAAGGCCCCGTGAGCCCCCCAGAAAATAAAATGTCTGAGCAATCCCCCAGAGTCTGCGCTTCATTTTGGGGAGGGGGCACCTGAGGAATTGGGGAGCACATTTCCTACCTTTTCCACTTCGTGTTTTCTTCTCTTCTCCCTTGGTGTTTCCTGGCTCTTTTTCTTTCCATTTGCTGCCTTTTCTCCCCTCACGTTTCCCTTTTTCCCCTCATGTTTCCCACCCTTTCTTCCCTCACATTTCCCCCTTTCTCCCCTCACATTTCCCCCTTTTCCCCTCACATTTCCCCCTCACGTTTCCTGCTCTTTTCCCCCCATTTTCCCCCTTTATTCTCCTCACAGTTCCCACCCTTTCCCCCTCACATTTCCCACACTTTTTTCCCCCTCATGTTTCCTATTATTTCCCCTCACAGTTCCTGCCTCTTCCCCCCTCACTTTTCCCCCCTTTTCCCCTCACATTTCCCGTTTTTCCTCCCCTCACATTTCCCACCCTTTTCCCCTCATACTTCTTCCCCTTTTTTCCCTTCACATTTCCTGTTTTTTCTTCCCGTCACATTTCCCTCTCTTTTCCCCCTTTACATTTCCCACCCTTTTCCCCTCACGTTTCCCATTCTTTTTCCTCCTCACGTTTCCCACCCTTTTCTCCCCTCACGTTTCCTGCCTTTCCCCCCTCCCCCTCAACATTTCCCGCCCTTCTCTCCCCTCACATTTTGGACCTTTTTCCCCCCCTCACATTTCTCACTCTTTTTCCCCTCACATTTCCCACTCTTTCCTCCCCTCATGTTTCCCTGCCATTTTTTCCATCACGTTTCCTGCTCTTTTCCTCCTCACGTTTCCCCCTTGTTTCATACCTTTTCTTCCTCTCATTTCCCGTCCTTTTCACTCGGCTTTACTGTCCTTTTTGCCTTCCATTTGATGCCTTTCCTCCCCTCACGGTTCCCGCCCTTTTCTCCCCTCACGGTTCCCGCCCTTTTCTCCCCTCACGGTTCCCGCCCTTTTCTCCCCTCACGGTTCCCGCCCTTTTCTCCCCTCACGGTTCCCGCCCTTTTCTCCCCTCACGGTTCCCGCCCTTTTCCCCCTCACGGTTCCCGCCCTTTTCTCCCCTCACGGTTCCCGCCCTTTTCTCCCCTCACATTTTCTGCCCTTTTTCCTCTCACACTTCCTGCCTTTTTTCCTCTCTTTTCCCACCCTTTTTCCCCTCACATTTCTTACCCTTTTCCCCTCGCGTTCCCCATCGTTTTTCCCCCTCACATTTCCCACACTTTTCCCTCCCTTTTGCCCCCTCACAGACACTCAGCAGCTCATTAAGCAGAAATGTCCCTTTAACAACAACTGCACCCCTCACTTTAAGGCCAATTTAATTTATTGTCTCGCCCTAAATCCTAATTGTCCAAATTTTTATTACTCTAATGATATTACTATGTTTATAACCATTTTATTACTATGAAACTTTTTAAAATTTTAAAAACAAGCGATTGGCATTTTTCACATATCTGGTGCGAGTACATCATCCCTTTCTTTAAAAAAAAAAAAATCCCATATACACAACAATATGTTATAACCTAAAACTATATTTGAGAAAATATATACAGCAAAATCTGGGGGAGGTCCTGACCGAGTGTTGGCTCGAGATTTGGGGTGAAGGGTCCCCAAAATCGGTGAAAATCCCAGAAAAAGCTTGGCAGAGGAATCTGAAAGCGGCTTGGCAGAGGAATCTGAAGGAATAAGGGGAGGGAGAAGGGGCACCCCAAAATCTGGGGGGGTCCTGACCGAGTGTCGGCTCGAAATTTGGGGTGAGGGATCCCCAAAATCGGTGAAAATCCCAGAAAAAGCTTGGCAGAGGAATCTGAAAGCGGCTTGAGACAGGAATCTGAAGGAATAACGAGAGGGAGAAGGGGCACCCCAAAATCTGGGGGGGGTCCTGACCGAGTGTCGGCTCGAAATTTGGGGTGAGGGGTCCCCAAAATCGGTGAAAATCCCAGAAAAAGCTTGGCAGAGGAATCTGAAAGCGGCTTGGGAGAAGAATCTGAAGGATGAAGGAATAATGGGAGGGAGAAGGGGCACCCCAAAATATGGGAGGGGTCCTGACCGAGTGTTGGCTCGAGATTTGGGGTGAAGGGTCCCCAAAATCGGTGAAAATCCCAGAAAAAGCTTGGCAGAGGAATCTGAAAGCGGCTTGGGAGAGGAATCTGAAGGAATAACGGGAGGGAGAAGGGGCACCCCAAAAATCTGGGGGGGGTCCTGACCATGTGTTGGCTCGAAATTTGGGGTGAGGGGTCCCCAAAATCGGTGAAAATCCTAGAAAAGGCTTGGCAGAGGAATCTGAAAGTGGCTTGGGAGAGGAATCTGAAAGAATAATGGGAGGGAGAATGGGCACCCCAAAATCTGGGGGGGGTCCTGACCGAGTGTTGGCTCGAAATTTGGGGTGAGGAATCCCCAAAATCGGTGAAAATCCCAGAAAAAGCTTGGGAGAGGAATCTGAAAGCGGCTTGGGAGAGGAATCTGAAGGAATAACAGGAGGGAGAAGGGGCACCCCAAAATCTGGGGGGGTCCTGACCGAGTGTTGGCTCGAGATTTGGGGTGAGGGGTCCCCAAAATCGGTGAAAATCCCAGAAAAAGCTTGGCAGAGGAATCTGAAAGTGGCTTGGGAGAGGAATCTGAAGGATGAAGGAATAATGGGAGGGAGAAGGGGCACCCCAAAATCTGGGAGGGTCCTGATCAAGTGTTGGCTCGAGATTTGGGGTGAGGGATCCCCAAAATCGGTGAAAATCCCAGAAAAAGCTTGGCAGAGGAATCTGAAAGCGGCTTGGGAGAGGAATCTGAAAGAATAATGGGAGGGAGAAGGGGCACCCCAAAATCTGGGGGGGGTCCTGACCGAGTGTTGGCTCGAGATTTGGGGTGAGGGGTCCCCAAAATCGGTGAAAATCCCAGAAAAAGCTTGGCAGAGGAATCTGAAAGCGGCTTGGGAGAGGAATCTGAAGGATGAAGGAATAACGAGAGGGAGAAGGGGCACCCCAAAAATCTGGGGGGGGTCCTGACCAAGTGTTGGCTCGAAATTTGGGGTGAGGGATCCCCAAAAATCGGTGAAAATCCCAGAAAAAGCTTGGGAGAGGAATCTGAAAGCGGCTTGGGAGAGGAATCTGAAGGAATAATGGGAGGGAGAAGGGGCACCCCAAAATCTAGGGGGGGTCCTGACCAAGTGTTGGCTCGAAATTTGGGGTGAGGGGTCCCCAAAAATCGGTGAAAATCCCAGAAAAAGCTTGGCAGAGGAATCTGAAGGATGAAGGAATAACGAGAGGGAGAAGGGGCACCCCAAAATCTGGGGGAGGTCCTGACCGAGTGTTGGCTCGAGATTTGGGGTGAAGGGTCCCCAAAATCGGTGAAAATCCCAGAAAAAGCTTGGCAGAGGAATCTGAAAGCGGCTTGGGAGAGGAATCTGAAAGAATAATGGGAGGGAGAAGGGGCACCCCAAAATCTGGGGGGGGTCTTGACCGAGTGTTGGCTCGAGATTTGGGGTGAGGGATCCCCAAAATCGGTGAAAATCCCAGAATAGGCTTGGCAGAGGAATCTGAAAGCGGCTTGGGAGAGGAATCTGAAGGAATAACGAGAGGGGGAAGGGGCACCCCAAAATCTGGGGGGGGTCCTGACCGAGTGTCGGCTCGAAATTTGGGGTGAGGGGTCCCCAAAATCGGTGAAAATCCCAGAAAAAGCTTGGCAGAGGAATCTCAAAGCGGCTTGGGAGAGGAATCTGAAAGAATAATGGGAGGGAGAAGGGGCACCCCAAAATCTGGGGGGGGTCCTGAAGAAGTGTTGGCTCGAGATTTGGGGTGAGGGGTCCCCAAAATCGGTGAAAATCCCAGAAAAAGCTTGGCAGAGGAATCTGAAAGTGGCTTGGGAGAAGAATCTGAAGGATGAAGGAATAACGAGAGGGAGAAGGGGCACCCCAAAATCTGGGGGGGTCCTGACCGAGTGTCGGCTCGAAATTTGGGGTGAGGGGTCCCCAAAATCGGAAGGAATCTGAAGGAATAATGGGAAGGAGAAGGGGCACCCCAAAATCTGGGGGGGGTCCTGATCAAGTGTTGGCTCGAAATTTGGGGTGAGGGGTCCCCAAAATCGGTGAAAATCCCAGAAAAGGCTTGGCAGAGGAATCTGAAAGCGGCTTGGGAGAAGAATCTGAAGGAATAACGAGAGGGAGAAGGGGCACCCCAAAATCTGGGGGGGTCCTGACCAAGTGTTGGCTCGAAATTTGGGGTGAGGGGTCCCCAAAAATCGGTGAAAATCCCAGAAAAAGCTTGGCAGAGGAATCTGAAAGCGGCTTGGCAGAGGAATCTGAAGGAATAACAGGAGGGAGAAGGGGCACCCCAAAATCTGGGGGGGGGTCCTGACCGAGTGTCGGCTCGAAATTTGGGGTGAGGGGTCCCCAAAATCGGTGAAAATCCCGGAATAGGCTTGGCAGAGGAATCTGAAAGCGGCTTGGGAGAGGAATCTGAAGGAATAATGGGAGGGAGAAGGAGCACCCCAAAATCTGGGAGGGTCCTGACCGAGTGTTGGCTCGAAATTTGGGGTGAGGGGTCCCCAAAATCGGTGAAAATCCCAGAAAAAGCTTGGCAGAGGAATCTGAAAGCGGCTTGGGAGAGGAATCTGAAGGATGAAGGAATAATGGGAGGGAGAAGGGGCACCCCAAAATCTGGGGGGGGTCCTGACCAAGTGTTGGCTCGAGATTTGGGGTGAGGGGTCCCCAAAATCGGTGAAAATCCCGGAATAGGCTTGGCAGAGGAATCTGAAAGCGGCTTGGGAGAGGAATCTGAAAGAATAATGGGAGGGAGAAGGGGCACCCCAAAACCTGGGGGGGGTCCTGACCGAGTGTTGGCTCGAGATTTGGGGTGAGGGGTCCCCAAAAATCGGTGAAAATCCCAGAAAAAGCTTGGGAGAGGAATCTGAAAGCGGCTTGGGAGAGGAATCTGAAGGAATAACGGGAGGGAGAAGGAGCACCCCAAAATCTGGGGGGGGTCCTGATCAAGTGTCGGCTCGAAATTTGGGGTGAGGGATCCCCAAAATCGGTGAAAATCCCAGAAAAAGCTTGGCAGAGGAATCTGAAGGATGAAGGAATAATGGGTGGGAGAAGGGGCACCCCAAAATCTGGGGGGGGTTCTGACCGAGTGTCGGCTCGAAATTTGGGGTGAGGGATCCCCAAAATCGGAAGGAATCTGAAGGAATAACGAGAGGGAGAAGGGGCACCCCAAAATCTGGGGGGGGTCCTGACCGAGTGTTGGCTCGAAATTTGGGGTGAAGGGTCCCCAAAAATCGGTGAAAATCCCAGAAAAAGCTTGGCAGAGGAATCTGAAAGCGGCTTGGCAGAGGAATCTGAAGGATGAAGGAATAACGGGAGGGAGAAGGGGCACCCCAAAATCTGGGGGGGGTCCTGACCAAGTGTTGACTCGAAATTTGGGGTGAGGGGTCCCCAAAATCGGTGAAAATCCCAGAAAAAGCTTGGCAGAGGAATCTGAAAGCGGCTTGGGAGAGGAATCTAAAGGAATAATGGGAGGGAGAAGGGGCACCCCAAAATTTGGGGGGGGTCCTGACCGAGTGTTGGCTCGAGATTTGGGGTGAGGGGTCCTCAAAATCGGTGAAAATCCCAGAAAAAGCTTGGCAGAGGAATCTGAAAGCGGCTTGGGAGAGGAATCTGAAGGATGAAGGAATAACGGGAGGGAGAAGGGGCACCCCAAAATCTGGGGGGGTCCTGACCGAGTGTCAGCTCGAGATTTGGGGTCCCCAAAATCGGAAGGAATTTATAAGCGCCTTGGCGGAGGAATCTGCAAGCGGCTCGGCGGAGGGATCTGCTGGAAAAAAAAGAGTCCCCAGAGCTGCCAAGTCACCTGCCCGCCTGAGCCCCATCCGAGGGGTGACTTCCCGACAAGGGGAAGCGGTGACCCCTAAATCTCCCGTGGGACCCCCCTGGGACCCCCAAACCGCCCCGAAATCCCCTCTGGGACCCCCAAATCCCCTGTGGGGTCACCCTGGGACCCCCAAATCTCCTGTGGGACCCCCCTGGGACCCCCAAACCCCCCTGAAATCCGCTCTGGGACTCCCCTGGAACCCCCAAATCCCCTGTGGGGTCACCCTGGGACCCCCAAATCTCCTGTGGGACCACCAAATCCCCCCTGAAATCCAATGTGGGACCCCCAAATTCCCCAGAAATCCCCTCCTGGACCCCCAAATCCCCTCTGAAATCCAATGTGGGACCCTCCTGGGACCCCCAAATCCCCTGTGGGACCCCCTCTGGGACCTCCAAATCCCCCCTGAGACCCCAAATCCCCCCAGAAATCCCCCCTGGGACCACCTGGGACCCCCAAATCCCCCCTGGGACCACCTGGGACCTCCAAATCCCCTTTGGGACCCCCCAAATCCCCCCAGAAATCCCCCTGGGACCCCCAAATCCCCCCTGGGACCACCTGGGACCCCCAAATCCCCTTTGGGACCCCCCCCAAATCCCCCCAGAAATCCCCCTGGGACCCCCAAATCCCCCCTGGGACCACCTGGGACCCCCAAATCCCCTTTGGGACCCCCCCCAAATCCCCCCAGAAATCCCCCTGGGACCCCCAAATCCCCCCTGGGACCACCTGGGACCCCCAAATCCCCTTTGGGACCCCCCAAATCCCCCCAGAAATCCCCCCTGGGACCCCCAAATCCCCCCTGGGACCACCTGGGACCCCCAAATCCCCTTTGGGACCCCCCCCAAATCCCCCCAGAAATCCCCCTGGGACCCCCAAATCCCCCCTGGGACCACCTGGGACCCCCAAATCCCCTTTGGGACCCCCCCCAAATCCCCCCAGAAATCCCCCTGGGACCCCCAAATCCCCTTTGGGACCACCTGGGACCCCCAAATCCCCTTTGGGACCCCCCAAATCCCCCCAGAAATCCCCCTGGGACCCCCAAATCCCCCCTGGGACCACCTGGGACCCCCAAATCCCCTTTGGGACCCCCCAAATCCCCCCAGAAATCCCCCCTGGGACCCCCAAATCCCCCCTGGGACCACCTGGGACCCCCAAATCCCCTGTGGGACCCCCCAAATCCCCCCAGAAATCCCCCCTGGGACCCCCAAATCCCCCCTGGGACCACCTGGGACCCCCAAATCCCCTTTGGGACCCCCCAAATCCCCCCAGAAATCCCCCTGGGACCCCCAAATCCCCTTTGGGACCACCTGGGACCCCCAAATCCCCTTTGGGACCCCCCAAATCCCCCCAGAAATCCCCCTGGGACCCCCAAATCCCCCCTGGGACCACCTGGGACCCCCAAATCCCCTTTGGGACCCCCCCAAATCCCCCCAGAAATCCCCCTGAGACCCCCAAATCCCCCCTGGGACCCCCAAATCCCCTTTGGGACCCCCCAAATCCCCCCAGAAATCCCCCCCTGGGACCCCCAAATCCCCCCTGGGACCACCTGGGACCCCCAAATCCCCTTTGGGACCCCCCCCAAATCCCCCCAGAAATCCCCCTGGGACCCCCAAATCCCCCCTGGGACCACCTGGGACCCCCAAATCCCCTTTGGGACCCCCCAAATCCCCCCAGAAATCCCCCCTGGGACCCCCCTGACGCCCCCCGCTCTGCCCCCGGGGTGCAGCGGGGCGTCCGAGGGCGACGGGGGGGAGCTGCTGCTGGGGGGCATCGACGAGGGGCAGTTCGAGGGACCCCTGCACTACATCCCCGTGTCCCGCAGGTGCACAGGGACAGGTGAGAGACACCCCCAAAAACACCACAGAGACCCCCAAAATCCCAAAAAAAAATCCCCTCAAAATCCTCCCAAAATCCCCCCAAAATCCCCCAAAATCTCCCCAAAATCCCTCCCAAATTCCCCAAAAAATACCCAAAAATCCCCCCCAAATCCCCTCAAAATCCCACCCAAATTCCCCCCCAAAAAATACCCACAGAGCCCCCCAAAATCCCCCCAAAAATTCCCCCCAAAAATACCCCAAAATCCCCTCAAAATCCCCCCCAAATCCCCCAAAAATCCTCCCAAATTCCCCCAAAAATCCTCCCAAATCCTCCCAAAAATCCTCCCAAATTCCCCCCAAAAATTCTCCCAAATTCCCCCAAAATCCCCTCCCCAAATTCCCCCAAAAATATGCACAGAGACCCCCAAATTCCCCTAAAAAATCCCCCCAAATCCCCCCCAAAACCCCCCCAAAATCTCCCCCAAATCCCCCCAAATTCCCCCCCAAAAATCCCCCTAAAAGCTCCCCAAAAAATCCCCCCAAAATCTTCCCCAAATCCCCCCAAAATCCTTCCCAAATTCCCCCAAAAAATACCAAAAAATCCCCTCAAAATCCCCCCCAAATTCCCCCAAAAAATTCTCCCAAATTCCCCCAAAATCCCCTCCCCAAATTCCCCCAAAAATACGCACAGAGACCCCTCAAAATCCCCCCAAATCCCCCAAAAATCCCCCCGAAAATCCCCTCAAAATCCCCCCAAATTCCCCCAAATTCCCCCCCCAAAAATCCCCCCAAAATCTCCCCCAAATCCCCCCAAAATCCTTCCCAAATCCCCCCAAAATCCCCTCCCCAAAATCCCCCAAAAATTACCAAAAAATCCCCTCAAAATCCCCCCAAATTTTCCCAAAAAATCCTCCCAAATTCCCCCAAAAAATCCTCCCAAAGTCCCCCAAAACCCCCTCCCCAAATTCCCCCAAAAATACCAAAAAATCCCCAAAAAATCCCCCCCAAATCCCCCAAAAATCCTCCCAAATCCCCCCAAAAATTCTCCCAAATTCCCCCAAAACCCCCTCCCCAAATTCCCCCCAAAAAATACCCAAAAATCCCCTCAAAATCCCCCCAAATTCCAAATTGCGCGGAGGGGTCGGGAGGACGGCCGGGAAGCCGGGGGAGGAGCGGCGAGAGAAGCTCGAGCCTCTGAGTCACTTCTTCCCGACAATCTGCGCTGTCCGTGGAAAGTTCTGGAAAAAGGGGAAGCTCCCGCCCTGCCCGGCAATAAAAACCGAGCGAGATCCGCTGGGAAAGAGGAAGAAACCCCAGCAGAGCACGGAGTTGGAGCCTCGAACCAGGTAGGAAAAGTTTCTTTTTACCATTTTTTTATCATTTTTTACATTTTTTTATCATTTTTTTACCATTTTTTACCATTTTTTTATCACTTTTTACCATTTTTTACCATTTTTTATCATTTTTTACCATTTTTTACCATTTTTTATCATTTTTTATCATTTTTTACCATTTTTTATCATTTTTTTATCACTTTTTACCATTTTTTACCATTTTTTATCATTTTTTACCATTTTTTAATCATTTTTTATCATTTTTTACCATTTTTTATCATTTTTTACCATTTTTTTACCATTTTTTATCATTTTTTTATCACTTTTTACCATTTTTTACCATTTTTTACCATTTTTTATCATTTTTTATCACTTTTTACCATTTTTTACCATTTTTTACCATGTTTTATCATTTTTTTATCACTTTTTACCATTTTTTATCAATTTTTACCATTTTTTTATCACTTTTTACCATTTTTTACCATTTTTTACCATTTTTTACCATTTTTTAATCATTTTTTACCATTTTTTACCATTTTTTACCATTTTTTTATCATTTTTTACCATTTTTTACCATTTTTTAATCATTTTTTACCATTTTTTAATCATTTTTTACCATTTTTTACCATTTTTTATCACTTTTTACCATTTTTTACCATTTTTTATCATTTTTTACCATTTTTTACCATTTTTTATCATTTTTTACCATTTTTTACCATTTTTTATCATTTTTTACCATTTTTAATCATTTTTTATCATTTTTTACCATTTTTTACCATTTTTTATCATTTTTTTATCACTTTTTACCATTTTTTACCATTTTTTACCATTTTTTATCATTTTTTATCATTTTTTATCATTTTTTATCATTTTTTACCATTTTTTATCATTTTTTATCATTTTTTACCATTTTTTATCATTTTTTTATCACTTTTTACCATTTTTTACCATTTTTTTACCATTTTTTACCATTTTTTATCATTTTTTTATCAGGACCCCTCCCCATCATTGAGGACCCCTCCCCATAATTTAGGGACCCCTCCCCATAATTTGGGACCCCTCCCCAGAATTTGGGGACCCCTCCCCATCATTGAGGACCCCTCTCCATAATTTGGGGACCCCTCCCCATAATTTGGGACCCCTCCCCATAATTTGAGGACCCCTCCTCATAATTTGAGGACCCCTCCTCATAATTTGAGGACCCCTCCCCATAATTTGGGGACCCCTCCCCATCATTTGGGACCCCTCCCCATAATTTGGGACCACTCCTCATAATTTGGGGACCCCTCCCCATCATTGAGGACCCCTCCCCAGAATTTGGGGACCCCTCCCCATAATTTGGGGACCCCTCCCCATCATTTGAGGACCCCTCCTCATAATTTGGGGACCCCTCCCCATAATTTGGGGACCCCTCCCCATCATTGAGGACCCCTCCCCATCATTGAGGACCCCTCCTCATAATTTGGGGACCCCTCCTCATAATTTGAGGACCCCTCCCCATAATTTGGGACCCCTCCCCATAATTTGAGGACCCCTCCCCATAATTTGGGACCCCTCCCCATCATTGAGGACCCCTCCCCATAATTTGGGGACCCCTCCTCATAATTTGGGACCCATCCCCATAATTTGGAGACCCCTCCCCATCATTGAGGACCCCTCCCCATCATTGAGGACCCCTCCTCATAATTTGGGACCCCTCCCCATCATTGAGGACCCCTCCCCATAATTTGAGGACCCCTCTCCATAATTTGGGACCCCTCCCCATCATTTGGGGACCCCTCCCTATAATTTGTGGACCCCTCCCCATCATTGAGGACCCCTCCTCATAATTTGGGACCCCTCCCCATCATTGAGGACCCCTCCCCATAATTTGAGGACCCCTCTCCATAATTTGGGACCCCTCCCCATCATTGAGGACCCCTCCCCATAATTTGGGACCCCTCCTCATAATTTGGGGACCCCTCTCCATAATTTGGGGACCCCTCCCCATCATTGAGGACCCCTCCTCATAATTTGGGGACCCCTCCTCATAATTTTGGGACCCCTCCCCATAATTTGGGGACCCCTCCCCATCATTGAGGACCCCTCCCCATAATTTGGGGACCCCTCCTCATAATTTGGAGACCCCTCCCCATAATTTGGGACACCCCCGGTCCATAATTTGGGGACCCCTCCTCATAATTTGGGGACCCCTCCCCATAATTTGGGACCCCTCCCCATAATTTGGGACACCCCCGGCCCATAATTTGGGGACTCCTCCCCATAATTTGGGACCCCTCCTCATAATTTGGGGACCCCTCCCCATCATTGAGGACCCCTCCCCATAATTTGAGGACCCCTCCTCATAATTTGGGACCCCTCCCCATCATTGAGGACCCCTCCCCATAATTTGAGGACCCCTCCCCATAATTTGGGACCCCTCCTCATAATTTGGGGACCCCTCCCCATAATTTGGGGACCCATCCCCATCATTGAGGACCCCTCCCCGTAATTTGAGGACCCCTCCCCATAATTTGGGGACCCCTCCCCATAATATGGGGACCCCTCCCCATAATTTGGGACCCCTCCCCATAATTTGGGGACCCCTCCCCATCATTGAGGACCCCTCCCCATAATTTGAGGACCCCTCCCCATCATTGAGGACCCCTCCCCATAATTTGGGGACCCCTCCCCATCATTGAGGACCCCTCCCCATAATTTGGGGACCCCTCCCTCATAATTTGGGGACCCCTCCCCATCATTGAGGACCCCTCCTCATAATTTGGGGACCCCTCCTCATAATTTGGGGACCCCTCCCCATAATTTGGGACACCCCCGGCCCATAATTAAGAGCCCCCCCCCCTCCATGATTAAGGTTTGAATAGCCCCCACCCCAAATTGGGGGCGCCCCCTCCTCAATAATTTGGGGGGGGGGCTCCCTTTGGGGGAGGAGGGGGAGGGGTCTCCCCTTTACCCCCCCCCTCCCCCAATGCTCTGCGGGGGTGGGGGGAGGAGCACAAACCTCCCCTCCCCCCCCACCCCAAAATTGTCCTCAGCGCCCCCTCCCCCTTTTTTTTGGGGGGGGGTGGGGGGGGGGGGGAAGGGTTGGGGTGCCCACCCTGCCCATCCCCCCATCCCCCCATCCCCCCCCGGGCTATTTTTAGCTCCGAATATTCCGTTCCTCTCTCCTTCCTTGTAAAAAAAAACCCCAAAATTTGCATTCACCCCCCCCCACCCCTCCCAAAATCTGAGTCATCCTCTCGGGTAATGAGATCATGAGATGATTAATTGCTGTCGCAATTAAGGCATGACTCCCTTAATTGCAGATAATTTCTTGGGGTTTGCTGTTGGCCAAACACTTTTTTTGTTGCTTTTTTTTCCTTATTTTGTCCTTTTCTTCTATTTTTGTTAAAGTGGAATAAACTTTTTATTTTGGGGTTTTTTTTTGTGGGGTTTTTTTGGGGTTTTTTTTGGTTTTTTTGGGGTTTTTTGGGTTTTTTTGGGGTTTTTTGGGGTTTTTGGGGTTTTTTTTGGGTTTTTTGATTGGTTTTTTTGTTTGTTTGGGGGTTTTTTTGTTTGTTTGTTTGTTGTTTTGGTTTTTTGTTTTTGTTTTTAAAGGAAGCAGCCGTTCCTCAGCTTAGGAAGGAATCCCAGAGCGGGGAGGATGGAAAGGGAGCAGAACCAGAAATGGCTGAGGTTCTGCATCTCCAACAAGACCCAGGATGACACCCTGGTGTACCACAGGTGAGCCTGGGGGGACATCCCAGGGACCCCCGGGGGGCGGGCACGGGCAGCTCCGGGTGGGATCTTCATCCTGGGCTGGGATCATCTCCAGGGCTTGGGATCTTCATCCTGGGCTGGGATCATCTCCTGGGCTGGGATCATCTCCAGGGGTTGGGATCATCTCCAGGGGCTGGGATCATCTCCAGGGGCTGGGATCATCTCCAGGGGTTTGGGATCATCTCCAGGGGTTGAGATCATCTCTAGGGGTTGGGATCATCTCCAGGGTTTGGGATCATCTCCAGGGGTTGGGATCATCTCCTGGGGTTGCGATCATCTCCAGGGGCTGGGATCATCTCCAGGGGTTTGGGATCATCTCCTGGGCTGGGATCATCTCCAGGGTCTGGGATCCTCTCCAGGGCTTGGGATCATCTCCAGGGTTGGGGGCAGCTCCGGGTGGGATCTTCATCCTGGGCTTGGATCATCTCCTGGGCTGGGATCTTCATCCTGGGCTGGGATCATCTCCAGGGGTTGGGATCATCTCCAGGGGTTGGGATCATCTCCAGGGGCTGGGATCATCTCCAGGGGCTGGGATCATCTCCAGGGGTTTGGGATCATCTCCAGGGGTTGAGATCATCTCTAGGGGTTGGGATCATCTCCAGGGTTTGGGATCATCTCCAGGGGTTGGGATCATCTCCTGGGGTTGCGATCATCTCCAGGGGCTGGGATCATCTCCAGGGGTTTGGGATCATCTCCTGGGCTGGGATCATCTCCAGGGTCTGGGATCATCTCCTGGGCTTGGGATCATCTCCAGGGCCTGGGATCATCTCCAGGGGCTGGGATCATCTCCAGGATTTGGGATCATCTCCAGGGGTTGGGATCCTCTCCAGGGGTTGGGATCCTCTCCAGGGCTTGGGATCATCTCCAGGGGTTGGGATCATCTCCAGGGGCTGGGATCATCTCCAGGGTTTGGGATCATCTCCAGGGGCTGGGATCTTCATCCTGGACTGGGAATCATCTCCAGGGGCTGGGATCATCTCCAGTGGTTGGAATAATTTTCAGAGCTTGGGATCCTCTCAGGGGTCTGGGATCATCTCCAGGGCTTGGGGTCCTCTCCAAGGCTTGGGATCATCTCCAGGGTTTGGGATCATCTCCAGGGGCTGGGGGCAGCTCCGGGTGGGATGTTCATCCTAGGCTGGGATCATCTCCAGGGGTTGGGATCATCTCCAGGGCTTGGGATCTTCATCCTGGATTGGGATCATCTCCAGGGGTTGGGATCATCTCCAGGGCTTGGGATCATCTCCTGGGCTGGGATCATCTCCAGGGGTTGGGATCATCTTCAGGGGCTGGGATCATCTCCAGGGGTTGGGATCCTCTCCAGGGGTTGGGATCATCTCCAGGGGTTGGGATCATCTCCAGGGGTTGGAATAATCTCCAGTGGTTGGAATAATTTTCAGAGCTTGGGATCCTCTCAGGGGTCTGGGATCATCTCCAGGGGTTGGGGGCATCTCCGGTGGGATCTTCATCCTGGGCTGGGATCATCTCCAGGGGCTGGGATCATCTCCAGGGTTTGGGATCATCTCCTGGGCTGGGATCATCTCCAGGGGCTGGGATCATCTCCTGGGGTTGGGATCATCTCCAGGGGTTGGGATCATCTCCAGGGTTTGGGATCATCTCCTGGGCTGGGATCATCTCCTGGGCTGGGATCATCTCTAGGGTCTGTGATCATCTCCAGGGGCTGGGATCATCTCCAGGGTTTGGGATCATCTCCAGGGCTTGGGATCATCTCCAGGGCTTGGGATCATCTCCAGGGGTTGGGATCATCTCCAGGGGTTGGGATCATCTCCAGGGGCTGGGATCATCTCCAGGGCTTGGGATCATCTCCAGGGGCTGGGATCATCTCCAGGATTTGGGATCATCTCCAGGGGCTGGGATCCTCTCCAGGGGCTAGGAATCATCTCCAGGGCTTGGGATCATCTCCAGGGGTTGGGATCATCTCCAGGGGCTGGGATCATCTCCAGAGGCTGGGATCTTCATCCTGGACTGGGAATCATCTCCAGGGGTTGGGATCATCTCCAGGCGTTGGAATAATTTTCAGAACTTGGGATCTTCTCAGGGGTTGGGATCATCTCCAGGGGTTGGGATCATCTCCAGGGGTTTGGGATCATCTCCAGGGGCTTGGGATCCTCTCCAGGGGCTGGGATCATCTCCAGGGGTTGGGGGCAGTTCCGGTTGGGATCTTCATCCTGGGCTGGGATCATCTCCAGGGTCTGGGATCATCTCCAGGGGTCTGGGATCATCTCCAGGGGTTGGGAATCATCTCCAGGGGCTGGGATCATCTCCAGGGGTTGGGATCATCTCCAGGGGCTGGGATCATCTCCAGGGGCTGGGATCTTCATCCTGGACTGGGAATCATCTCCAGGGGCTGGGATCATCTCCAGGGGTTGGAATAATTTTCAGAGCTTGGGATCCTCTCAGGGGTCTGGGATCATCTCCAGGGCTTGGGGTCCTCTCCAAGGCTTGGGATCATCTCCAGGGTTTGGGATCATCTCCAGGGGTTGGGGGCAGCTCCGGGTGGGATGTTCATCCTAGGCTGGGATCATCTCCAGGGGTTGGGATCATCTCCAGGGCTTGGGATCTTCATCCCGGACTGGGAATCATCTCCAGGGGTTGGGATCATCTCCAGGGGTTGGGATCATCTCCAGGGCTTGGGATCATCTCCAGGGTTGGGGGCAGCTCCGGGCGGGATCTTCATCCCAGGGTGGGAATCATCTCCAGGGTCTGTGATCATCTCCAGGGCTTGGGATCCTCTCCAGGGGTTTGGGATCATCTCCAAGGTTGGGATCATCTCCAGGGGCTGGGATCCTCTCCAGGGTTTGGGCTCCTCTCCAGGGTTTGGGATCATCTCCAGGGCTTGGGATCATCTCCAGGGCTTGGGATCTTCATCCTGGACTGGGAATCATCTCCAGGGCTTGGGATCTTCATCCCGGACTGGGAATCATCTCCAGGGCTTGGGATCATCTCCAGGGCTTGGGATCATCATCCTGGACTGGGAATCATCTCCAGGGCTTGGGATCCTCTCCAGGGCTTGGGATCATCTCCAGGGCTTGGGATCACCTCCCAGCACCTCCTGGTGGCCCCACCCCCCTGCCGCTGACCCCACCCCTCCTTTCCCCGCCAGGTTTGAGCGGGACTTCCACCGCTCCCCCGAGCTCAAGCTGGAGTTGCCCCCCGGCCGCCGCGACGGCTGCCAGATTTTCAGCGACCCCGACCTCACCCAGGCCACCGAGCGCCTGGTGGTCTACTGGGCCGAGTCCTTCACCTTGGCCATCTTCATCCACATCTCCGACCAGGCCGCGAAATTCCTGCAGCTGGAGCTGTCGCGGGAGAAGGCTCACCTGCGCGATTTGAGCCAAACCTTCTCGCGCATGAGCAAGCGCCTGAACCCTCCCGAGGCCGACAGGACCTCGGTCACCGCCTGCGAGTTCTCCGGCCAAGGCAAGGTGTCCGTCTGGCTGCTGGCCGGCCGCTACAAGGTGACGGCCACCATGTCCCACTACAGCAAGCCCAACCTCAAGGTGCTGCTGGAGGAGCGGGCCAGGAGTTGATGGCGCTGGGTTGTAGGGTGGTTTTGTTTTCAAAGTTATTTTTGATTTGTATTTCGGTATTTTTGGGGTTTTTCTCTCCCCCTGGTTTTACAAACCTTTTTTATTCAATTGACCCAGGTGTTTTATCTTTTTATGCCCAGTTTCAAAGCCATTCCTCCCAAATCCGGTTTTAACCCCTCCCATCCCGAGCAGTTTTCCTCCCTTGTGTTCCTGCACTGTGTCCTCCCTTCAGACCTGCCCCCCTTTTTCAGCTGCTGGGTTGAATTGTGGTTTTATTTTAAAAGTTATTTTTGATTTGTATTTCGGTATTTTTGGGGTTTTTCTCTCCCCCTGGTTTTACAAACCTTTTTTATTCAATTGAACCAGGTGTTTTTATCTTTTTATGCCCAGTTTCAAACCCATTCCTCCCAAATCCGGTTGTTAACCCCTCCCATCCCGAGCAGTTTTCCTCCCTTGTGTCCCTGCATTGTGTCCTCCCTTCAGACCTGCCCCCTTTTTCAGCTGCTGGGTTGAATTTTGGTTTTATTTTAAAAGTTATTTTTGATTTGTATTTCGGTATTTTTGGGGTTTTTCTCCCCCTGGTTTTATAAACCTTTGTTATTCAATTGACCCAGGTGTTTTATCTTTTTTATGCCCAGTTTCAAACCCCTCTCCTCCCAAATCTGGTTGTTAACCCCTCCCATCCCGAGCAGTTTTCCTCCCTTGTGTTCCTGCATTGTGTCCTCCCTTCAGACCTGCCCCCTTTTTTCAGCTGCTGGGTTGAATTTTGGTTTTATTTTAAAAGTTATTTTTGATTTGTATTTCGGTATTTTTGGGGGGTTTTCTCTCCCCCTGGTTTTACAAACCTTTTTTATTCAGTTGACCCAGGTGTTTTATCTTTTTATGCCCAGTTTCAAACCCCTTTCCACCCAAATCCAGTTGTTAACCCCTCCCATCCCGAGCAGTTTTCCTCCCTTGTGTCCCTGCATTGTGCCCTCCCTTCAGACCTGCACCTTTTTCAGCTGCTGGGTTGCATTGTGGTTTTATTTTAAAAGTTATTTTTGATTTGTATTTCGGTATTTTTGGGGGTTTTTCCCTCCCCCTGGTTTTACAAACCTTTGTTATTCAGTTGACCCAGGTGTTTTATCATTTATGCCCAGTTTCAAACCCCTCTCCACCCAAATCTGGTTGTTAACCCCTCCCATCCCGAGCAGTTTTCCTCCCTTGTGTCCCTGCATTGTGTCCTCCCTTCAGACCTGCTCCCTTTTTCAGCTGCTGGGTTGTAGGGTGGTTTTGTTTTAAAAGTTATTTTTCATTTGTATTTCGGTATTTTTGGGGTTTTTCTCCCCCCTGGTTTTACAAACCTTTGTTATTCAGTTGAGCCAGGTGTTTTATCTTTTTATGCCCAGTTTCAAACCCCATTCCTCCCAAATCCAGTTGTTAACCCCTCCCATCCCGAGCAGTTTTCCTCCCTTGTGTTCCTGCATTGTGTCCTCCCTTCAGACCTGCCCCCCTTTTTCAGCTGCTGTTTGTCCCCAGCTCGGGGACCCCTCGGGGAGTGTAACATCAAATAAAGTCACCCAGTGCCACCCCAGGCCCGCGTTCCTGCTGTCTTTTTGTGTGTTCCCGTGTTCCTGCTGTCCTCCTGTCCCCGTGTTGTGCCTCCCCCGGTAGCTGGGATTCTGAGGAGCCCCGAAAGGGGGGGACTGCCACCCCCCCATTGTCACCATCTAGCCCGGGGACGTGCGACAGCACTGGAAACGACCCCCGTGGGGTCCTCTAGAACCCTGTAGGCACCTCTAGAACCCCACAGGCACCTCTAGAACCCCACAGGCTCCTCTAGAACCCCGTAGGCTCCTCTAAAACACCATAGGCACCTCTAGAACCCTGTAGGCACCTCTAGAACCCCATGAGAAACTCTAGAACCCCGTAGGGACTTCTAGAACCCCACAGGCTCCTCTAGAACCCCACAGGCACCTCTAGAACCCCGTAGAGACCTCTAGAACCCCACAGGCTCCTCTGTAACCCTGTAGGCACCTCTAGAACCTTGTAGGAAACTCTAGAACCCCACAGGCACCTCTAGAACCCTGTAGGCACCTCTAGAACCCCGTAGGGACTTCTAGAACCCCACAGGCTCCTCTAGAACCCCACAGGCACCTCTAGAACCCCGTAGAGACCTCTAGAACCCCGTAGAGACCTCTAGAACCCTACAGGCTCTTCTATAACCCTGTAGACACCTCTAGAACCTTGTAGGAAACTCTAGAACCCCACAGGCACCTCTAGAACCCCACAGGCACCTCTAGAACCCCGTAAAGACATCTATAACCCTATAAGTACCTCTAGAACCCCACAGGCTCCTCTAGAACCCTTGTAGGCACCTCTAGAACTTTGTAGGAAACTCTAGAACCCCACAGGCTCCTCTAAACCCCCCACAGGCACTTCTAGAACCCTGTAGGCACCTCTAGAACTTTGTGGGAAACTCTAGAACCCCACAGGCACCTCTAGACCCCCCACAGGCACCTCTAGAACCCTGTAGGTACCTCTAGAATCCCGTAGGCATTTCTAGAACCACACCAGCTCCTCTAGAAGCTAATTTGAACCTCTAGAACCCCACGAGCTCCTCTAGAACCCTACAGGCACCTCTAGAACCCCGTAGGGACGTCTAGAACCCCACAGGCTCCTCTGTAACCCTGTAGGCACCTCTAGAACCTTGGTAGGAAACTCTAGAACCCCACGGGCACCTCTAGAACCCCATGGGCTCTTTTAGAACACCGTAGGTACCTCTAGAACACCGTCGGTACCTCTAGAACCTTGTGGGAAACTCTAGAACCCCGTATGGAACTCTAGAAACACACCACAGGCTCCTCTAGAACCCCGTAGGCACCTCTAGAACCCCACAGATTCCTCTAGAACCCTGTAGGCACCTCTAGAACTCCATAGGCACCTCTAGAACCCCATAGGCTCCTCTAAAACACTATAGGCACCTCTAGAACCCTGTAGGCACCTCTAGAACACCATAAGAAACTCTAGAACCCCGTATGGAACTCTAGAACCCCGTATGGCACTCTAGAACCCCACCGGCTGCTCTAGAGGCTCATTTGCACCTCTAGAACTCCACAGGCTCCTCTAGAGCCCTGTAGGCACCTCTAGAACCCCGTAGGCACCTCTAGAACCCCGTAGGCACCTCTAGAGCCCCACTGGCTCCTCTAGAAGCTCATTTGAACCTCTAGAACCCCACAGGCTCCTCTAGAACCCTGTAGGCACCTCTAGAACCCCATGAGAAACTCTAGAACCCCGTAGGCACCTCTAGAACCCCGTAGGCACCTCTAGAGCCCCACTGGCTCCTCTAGAAGCTCATTTGAACCTCTAGAACCCCACAGGCTCCTCTATAACCCAGTAGGCACCTCTAGAACCCTGTAGGTACCTCTAGAACCTTGTGGGAAACTCTAGAACCCAGTATGGAACTCTAGAACCACACCGGCTCCTCTAGAAGCTCATTCGCACCTCTAGAACCCCACAGGCTCCTCTAGAACCCCGTAGGCACCTCTAGAACTCCATAGGCACCTCTAGAACCCCGTAGGCTCCTCTAGAACCCCATAGGCACCTCTAGAACCCTGTAGGCACCTCTAGAACCCCCTGAGAAACTCTAGAATCCCGTAGGCACCTCTAGAACCCCGTAGGCACCTCTAGAACCCCGTAGGCACCTCTAGAATCCCGTAGGCACCTCTAGAACCCCGTAGGCACCTCTAGAGCCCCACTGGCTCCTCTAGAAGCTCATTTGAACCTCTAGAACCCCACAGGCTCCTCTATAACCCAGTAGGCACCTCTAGAACCCTGTAGGCACCTCTAGAACCTTGTGGGAAACTCTAGAACCCAGTATGGAACTCTAGAACCACAGCGGCTCCTCTAGAAGCTCATTCGCACCTCTAGAACCCCACAGGCTCCTCTAGAACCCCGTAGGCACCTCTAGAACTCCATAGGCACCTCTAGAACCCCGTAGGCTCCTCTAGAACACCATAGGCACCTCTAGAACCCCACAGGCTCCTCTAGAACCCCGTAGGCACCTCTAGAACCCCACAGGCTCCTCTAGAACACCACGGGCACCTCTAGAACACCATAAGCACCTCTAGAACCCCGTAGGCACCTCTAGAACCTTGTAGGAAACTCCAGAACCCCGTGGGAAACTCTAGAACCCAGTATGGAACCCTAGGACTTCCCACACTTTCCCCCTCACACTTTCCCCATTTTCTCCTCTTTTCCCCATCCCTCCCCTTTTCCCCCTCACACTTCTTACCCTTTTCCCCTCACGTTTCCCATCATTTCCCCCCCACATTTCCCTCCCTTCTCTCCTCATGCCCCCTCACAGACACTCAGCAGCTCATTAAGAAGCAGAAATGTCCCTTTAATGACAACACAGCCGCACCCCCCAGGTTAAGGCCTCAGCGGTGTCCCCCTCCCCAAGCCCCCCTTATGATCCCACCATCCCTCCAGGAAGGATCCCTCAGGCACTTGCTCCCAGACCCCCCTAAGCACCAGATCCTGCCCCACAGAGGGTCCACAACCCATTCAGGCCCCCGATCCCACCCTGGTGGGACCCCAGACCACCCTCAGGGGCTGAATCCCACCCCGCAGAGGAACCAGGATCCCCATTAGGGTTCCATTATCTCCCCAGAGAGGACCCTGACCCTGAGAAGGGCCCGGTTCTGCCCAGAAAGGACTCAGGACTCCCAGCAGGGGCTTGATCTCACCCCAAGGGGAGACCCCAGACCTTCACAGCATCCGGATCCCACCCTGGGGTGACCCCAGACCCCCATTAGGGGCTCAATCCTGCCCTACAGAGGGTCCAGGATTCCATGAGGAGTCTGATCCCACCCTGGAGTGACCCCAGAACCCCATCAGGATCCCGATCCCAGCCCAGTAGAAGACCCCAGACCCACAGAGAGGCTGGATCCCACCCTGGGGTGACCCCAGACCCCCATTAGGGGCTCAATCCTGCCCTACAGAGGGTCCAGGATTCCATGAGGAGTCTGATCCCACCCTGGAGTGACCCCAGAACCCCATCAGGATCCCGATCCCAGCCCAGTAGAAGACCCCAGACCCACAGAGAGGCTGGATCCCACCCTGGGGTGACCCCAGACCCCCATTAGGGGCTCAATCCTGCCCTACAGAGGGTCCAGGATTCCCATTTGGAGCCTGACCCCACCCCATGAGGGGACACCAGACCCCAGCTAGGGTCCCATACCCCCTCAGGGGCCACCCAGACCCCCACTAGGATCCAAATACCTGCCAGAGGAGACCCCCAGACCTCCCTTAGGATCCCAATCCTGCCCCACAGAGGATCCAAGACCCCTTAGGGAGCCTGATCCCACCCCAGGAATCACCCAGACCCCCGTAAAGGCCCTGATCCCAACCTGTGGGAGACCCCAGACCCCCCCTTACGGTTCCGCCTCCCCCCAGGATCCCTCCCCACTCACCCTGGAGTGCCCCTTCAGGCCCTCAACAGCACCAACCTCCCCGTCTGCCCCAAATCCACCCCGAACGCCACCAAATTGAGGCCGCTGAGCACGGCCACCAGCACCCTCCTGTCCCAGGGGCACGTGGCCGGGCAGCCACTGGGTCTCCGGGACCGGCCCCCCATGTCGTCCGAGAAGCTGTAGAGCGCCCACAGCACCGTGGCCGCCCCGTAGGCCACCACCCCCAGCCCGGCGTAGACCCCCAGCCCCCAGCGCAGCCCCTCGGGGTCCCTCATCCACCCGCACCACCCCCAGCCCAGCAGGCACCCCCCGACCAGCAGCACGCCCAGCACGAAGGACACGCAGAAGATGCCCAGACACCAGCGCAAGGCCGCCGCCCCCGACGCCGCGTCCAGCTCGGCCGACAGCCCGAGGAGGAGGAGGGCGAGGAAGGCTTCGGCCACCTTGAGCAGCCCCGAGGGAGTGGCCAGGTAAGGAGCGGCCTCGCCGGGTCGCGCCCTGTCGCGGGCCACCTCGGCGGCGTAGGCCAGCGTGGCCACTGCCGAGGCGGCCGTGGCGGCGGCGCGGAGGGCGCGGGGGCGGCCGTAGCTGCCCTCGTGTCCCCGGAGGTGGCCCAGCGGCCACAAGATGGTGGCGGTGGCGCAAGCCATGGCGGCGGCGGTGGCCAGGGCCAGCGGGAGGTCGCGGCGGGGCGGCGGGCGGCGGAAGGCGTCGTTGAGGAGGAGGAGGGTGGTGAAGACGAAGGACAAGGCCCAGGCGGACAAGCAGCCGTCGCCCTCGCCCGGGTTCCAGTAGCCGGGGGCCGCGGCCAGCGCCAGCGCCAGGAGGGCGCTGAGGGCCTGGAGGCAGCGCAGGAGGGACGGGGGGCGGCACGGAGCGGGCATCGCGGGGCTGTGGAGAGATGGGGGGCGTTGGGGCATCTGGGGGTGCCGGGGGGTGTTGGGGGAAATGGGGGGTTGGGGGTGTTGAGGCTGGGGGGGTACCAGGGATATTGGGGGTTAATGGGGTTGGGGGTAATTGTAAATTTTTTTTTGGTTTGGGGGCTTTTTTTTTTTTTTAATGGGGTTGGGTGTAAGTTTTAAACTTTTTTTGTAATTTTTTTTTTTGTAATTTATTTTAATGAGTTGGGGATAAATTTTTATCCTCAGGTTTACACCCTGAGGGTGTTGAGGGGCTGGGTCGGGGGGTTCTGCACGCACAGCAGAGAGGGAACGGGGGAATCCCAGGGGATGTGGAGAGATGAGGAGCTCAGGGGGGAACTGGGGAGCACCACTGGGATTTGGGGTGTGCAGGACTGGGGAGACTGGGAGGGAATTAAGGACTGGGGAGCAGTTGGAGATTTCGGGACTGGGGGTACGGGGGGCCCGTGGGGAGGGGGCTGCAGAGGGCGGGGGGGGGTTTCAGGCAGCTGAGGAGTTTTGGGCGGGCTGGAAGGACTGAAGGAAGCTGGGGCTTAGGGAGGGATTCCCCGCATTGGGGGGATCCCAGGAATGCTGGGGCTCACCCCGGGGGTCTGGGGGGTCCCGGGTATGCAGGGGGTGGGGGCGGTCAGGGCTGTGTCCATATAAGGCCTCGGAGAATCTCCTTCCTTCCCCCCCCCCCCTCATCCTGGGGTCGCCCCGCCCCACCCGGGCGCTGGCTGCATCCTGTGGGTGATGGGGGGGGGTCCCAAGGGTCCGGGGAGACCCCCGAGGGGCAGAGGAGACCCCCGAGGGTCCGGGGGAGGGGGCACCCCAGGATCCCCCACCCCCTTCCCCCCGAGAGCCCAGGGTGGGCCCCGGCACTCACCCAAATGGGTTCGGGTTGTTCCGGAGGAGTTTTGGGAGGTTCGGTTCGGGTCCTACCGGACGGGACGGTCCCGGTTGGGGTCCCCTCCGGACCGGTTCGGGTGTTTGGGGTCTCTGCGGGGCGGTTCGGCCCCTCCTGGTTCGGGTTCCCTCAGGCGGGTTCGGCTTCCCTCAGGAGGGTCCGGGCTCCCTCAGGCGGGTTCGGGTCTCTCCGGACAGCTTCGGGTCCACGTTCGCGCCCCCCCGGGCGAGTTCGGATCCCTCCGGGAGTGTTCGGGTCCCCCTTTGAGTCTAAGTTCGGGTCTTTCCGGACCGGTTCGGCTCTTCCAAGTTCGGGTCCCTCAGGCGGGTTCGGATCGCCTCGGGCGGGTTCGGGCCCCTTCGCGCGGGACGCTCCCGGTTCGGGTGTTTCGGGACGGTTCGGGTGTTTCCGGAGCGGTTCGGCTCCAAACGGTTCGGGTCCCCTCGGGCGGATTCGGGTCGCTCCGCCGGGCCGGTCCCCGCCGTGTCACTCCGGGCGGTGCCCACCGGGGCGTGGCCAGAGGGGTGTGACGTCAGGGGGTCCCGGGCAATGACGTCAGGGCATCACCACGAACGGGGGGGCTCTGGGGGGGTCCCTGGGGTGTCCCCAAAGGGGGGGAGGGGCACCCACGTGTGACCCCCGCCCGCGGGTGGGTGACACGGGGGACAAAGGGCGGCGCCCCCGCCCCTCCCCCCACTTCCCCCTCCCTCCCGGGCTCGTTTTGGGCCGTTTTGCGCTGTTTTGGGAAGTTTGGCCGTTGCCGGGGGCAACGCGACCGCGACCGCCCCAAATATTTACTCGGTTGCCATGGCAGCGGGGTGGGGGGAGGACAGGAACATGGCTGGGTGGGGGGACCCCGACGTCCGGTGTGGGGGAGGGGGGCGCTCAGGGACCCCCCAAATTCAGCCGGGGGGTGGGGAGGGGTCCCTCGCGGCTCAGCACCTGTGGGAGGAGGGGGCTTAGGGGGGGACCCGGGGTCCTGGACCCCCACCCATAAACCTGGGACCCCCACCCATGAACCCGGGACCACCCACCCACAGACCTGGGACCACCCACCCATAGACTCGGGAGCTCCATCTGTGGGTTTGGGACCCCCACCCATATCTCAGGACCCCCCCCAATGGCAGCGGGACCCTCACCCATGGCACCAGGACCCCCACCCATAAATCTGGGACCCCCACCCATAACTCCAGACCCTCACCCATAGATCTGGGACCCCCACCCATGGACCCAGGAGCCCCACCCAGGAGTCTGGGACCCCCCAATGGCAGTAGGACCCCCACCCATGGCCCTGGGACCCCCACCCATAGACCCAGGAGCTTCATCCGTGGGTTTGGGACCCCCCCCCCATGGGTGCCAGGACCCCCACCCTGTGCCCCCACCTCTCGCAGGACCCTCTCCCGCAGCTCTCCGGGGCTCAGGGGTCTCTCTTCCTCCTCCTCCTCTTCCTCCCCCACCGCGGGGTCCTCCCTGTGGGGGTGGGGGGGGATGTGGGGGGGCACCCCTGGGAACCCCCCCCTCCCTGCCGGGGGGTGGGGTGGGGGGTCCCGGGGGGCTCACCTGGGGCTGGGGGGGCGTGGAGGGGGGGGGGCGGCTCCAAATGACCTCGTTCCCTGCCAGGACCTGGGAGGGAGGCGGTGAGGGGGGGGACCCCAAAACCCGAGGGGGGACCCCAAAACCCCCCAGACCCCCAAATCTCCCCAAATCCTCCCCCAAGTCCCCATTCCCCCCCCCCCCACCTTGGGGACCCCCAGTTCCACCCCAGAGACCCTCCCTGACCCCCAAATTTCCCCCACGAACCCACAATTCCCCCAATGAACCCCCAAATTCTCCCCAATGAACCCCCAAATTCTCCCCCTGCCAAATCCAAAATTGCCCCCCCAGACCCCCCAAAATCGCCCCCAAAATCTCCCCCAAACCCCCTAAAATCGCTCCCAAACCCCCCAAATTCTCCCCCAACTCCCCAAAATCGCCCCAAACCTCCCAAAATCTCCCCCAAAGCCCCAAAATCTTCCCCAAACCCCCCAAAATCTCCCCCAAACCCCCCCAAATCGCCCCCAAGCTCCCCCAAATCGCCCCCAAACCTCCCAAAATCGCCCCCAAACCCCCCCAAATCTCCCCCAACCCCCCAAAATCTTCCCCAAACCCCCCAAAATCTCCCCCAACCCCCCCCAAATCGCCCCCAAGCTCCCCCAAATCGCCCCCAAACCTCCCAAAATTGCCCCAAACCCCCCAAAATTGCCCCAAACTCCCCAAAATCGCCCCAACCCCCCCAAAATCTCCCCTAAACTCCCCAAAATCTTCCCGAAACCTCCCAAAATCGCCCCTAAAACCCCCAAATTCTCCCGCAACTCCCCAAAATCGCCCTCAACCCCCCCAAAATCTCCCCCAAACCCCCCAAAATCGCCCCAACCCCCCAAAATTGCCCCAAACCCCCCAAAATCTCCCCCAAACCCCCCCAAATCGCCCCCAAGCTCCCCCAAATCGCCCCCAAACCCCCAAAATCTCCCCCAAACCCCCAAAATCGCCCCAACCCCCCCCAAATCGCCCCCAAACCCCCCCAAATCGCCCCCAAACCCCCAAAATCTCCCCCAAACCCCCCCAAATCGCCCCAAACCCCCCAAAATTGCCCCAAACCCCCCAAAATCTCCCCCAAACCCCCTAAAATCTCCCCCAAACCCCCCCAAATCTCCCCCAAGCTCCCCCAAATCGCCCCCAAACCCCCCAAAATTGCCCCAAACCCCCCAAAATCTCCCCCAAACTCCCCCAAATCGCCCCAACCCCCCCCAAATCGCCCCCAAACCCCCCCAAAATCTCCCAAACCCCCCAAAATCTCCCCCAACCCCCCAGTCCCATCCCTCCCAGTGCTCCCAGTCGCTCCCAGTTCCCCCTCACCGGGTTTGGGGGTGCCCCCCCCCGCAACAGCAGCCGGGTCACCCCCACCTCCAGGCGCCGCAGCTGCTCCCACAGGGGGTCCCCGTCCCCGCGGGGGTCCCCGGGGGGGTCCCCGGGGGGGTCGGGGTCCCCCTGTCCCTCCTCCAGCTGGGCCAGCAGCTCCTCCAGCCCTGGGGGGGGGGCGACCCCCCAAAATTAGAGGGTACCCCCAAAACCTGCGGGTCCTCACAGCGACCCCCCCCAGACCCAAATTACACCCCTCAGGACCTCCCCAAAAACCCCCTATAACCCCTCCCCAAAAGCCCCTCACGACCCCAAAAAAAACCCTCAGGACCCCCCCAAAAACCCCTCAGGACCCCAAAAAACCGAATAATCCCCCAAAAAAACCCTCAGGACCCCCAATAATCCCCCCAAAACTCCTCAGGAACCCAAATAACCCCCCAAAACCCCTCAGGACCCTCAAAAACCCCCAATAACCCCCCAAAATACCCCACAGGACCCCCCAAAAACCCCAATAACCCCCCCAAAACCCCTCAGGAACCCAAATAACCCCCCCAAAACCCCTCAGGACCCCCAATAACCCCCCAAAACCCCTCAGGACCCCCCAAAAACCCCCAATAACCCCCCAAAACCCCTCAGGACCCCAAAAAACCCCAATAATCCCCCCAAAACCCCTCAGGACCCCCCAAAACCCCCAATAACCCCCCAAAATACCCCTCAGGACCCCCAAAAACCGAATAATCCCCCCAAAAAACCCTCAGGAACCCCAATAATGCCCCCAAAACTCCTCAGGACCCCAATAATCCCCCCAAAAAACCCTCAGGAACCCCAATAACCCCCCCAAAACCCCTCAGAAACCCCAATAACCCCCCAAAACCCCTCAGGACCCCAAAAAACCCAATAATCCCCCCAAAATACCCCTCACGACCCCAAAAAACCCCTCAGGACCCCCCCAAAAAAAAACCCTAATCCCCCAAAAACCCCTCAGGACCCCAAAAAACCCCCTCAAAAAAACTCTCAGGACCCCCAAAAACCCCAATAACCCCCCAAAACCCCTCAGGATCCCTCGAAAAACCCCTAACCCCCCAAATTGCCCCCCAGACCCCAAATTTCCCCCCCAGACCCCAAAATTGCCCCCCCCAGACCCCAAATTCCACCCCCAGACCCCAAATTCCCCCGCAGACCCCAAACTGCCCCCTCAGCCCCCAAACTGCCCCCCCCGACCCCAAATTCCCCCCCAGACCCCAAACTGCCCCCCCCAGACCCCAAACTGCCCCCCCAGCCCCCAAACTGCCCCCCCCGACCCCAAACTGCCCCCCCAGCCCCCAAACTGCCCCTCAGCCCCCAAACTGCCCCCCCAGACCCCAAATTCCCCCCCAGCCCCCAAACTGCCCCCCCAGCCCCCAAACTGCCCCCAGACCCCAAATTCCCCCCCAGACCCCAAACCGCCCCCCCCAGACCCCAAATTCCCCCCAGCCCCCAAACTGCCCCCCCAGCCCCCAAACTGCCCCCAGCCCCCAAACTGCCCCCCCAGACCCCAAATCCCCCCCAGCCCCCCGTACCTGCCCGCAGGTGCTCCAGCTCCTCCCTCCCCCTCCTCTCCTGCTCCCGCAGCTCCCGGATCTCAATCTCGGGGTCCCCCGGGGGTCCCCCCGGCTCCTCGGGGGTCTCGGCGGCTGCCACCGCTGCCCGGAGCTGGGGAGGGGGTTTGGGGGGATTTGGGGGGGGTCTGGAGGGGTTTTGGGGGGCTCTAAGGGGGATATTGGTGTCCCCAAAGGATGAAATTGGGGGAATTGGGGGGGGATGTTTGGGATCCAGGGGGGTTTTGGGGTGCTGGGAGGGGTTTTGGGGTGCTGGGAGGGAATTTTGGGGTGCTGGGAGGGGATTTTGGGGTGTCTGGAGGGGTTTTGGGGTGCTGGAAGGGGATTTTGGGGGGGATTTGGGGTGCTGGGAGGGGTTTGGGGTGCTGGGAGGGGTTTGGGGTGCTGGGAGGGGTTTGGGGTGCTGGAAGGGGATTTTGGGGGGGATTTGGGGTGCTGGGAGGGGTTTGGGGGGGATTGGGGGGGGTCTGGGGGGAATTTGGGGTGCTGGGAAGGGATTTTGGGGTGCTGGGAGGGATTTGGGGGGGATTTGGGGTGCTGGGAGGGAATTTTGGGGTGCTGGGAGGGGATTTTGGGGTGTCTGGAGAGGTTTTGGGGGGCTCAAAGTGGAGTATTAGGGTCCCTGAAGGGTGAAATTGGGGGAATTGGAGGGGGATATTTTGGATCCAAGGGGTTTTGGGGTGCTGGGAGTGGTTTGGGGGGGTTTTGGGGTGTTGGGAGGGAATTTTGGGGTGCTGGGAGGGGTTTTGGGGTGTCTGGAGGGGTTTTGGGGGGAATTTGGGGTGCCGGGAGGGAATTTTGGGGTGATGGGAGGAAATTTGGGGTGTCTGGAGGGAATTTTGGGGTGTCTGGAGGGGTTTTGGGGGGAATTTGGGGTGCTGGGAGGGAATTTTGGGGTGTCTGGAGGGAATTTTGGGGTGTCTGGAGGGGTTTTGGGGGGATTTGGGGTGCTGGGAGGGGATTTTGGGGTGCTGGGAGGGGATTTGGGGTGTCTAGAGGGAATTTTGGGGTGTCTGGAGGGGATTTGGGGTGTCTGGAGGGGATTTGGGGTGTCTGGAGGGAATTTTGGGGTGTCTGGAGGGA
Source organism: Haemorhous mexicanus (assembly GCF_027477595.1). Taxonomy (NCBI): domain Eukaryota; kingdom Metazoa; phylum Chordata; class Aves; order Passeriformes; family Fringillidae; genus Haemorhous; species Haemorhous mexicanus. Next base: position 17,355,466 of record NC_082356.1, read on the forward strand.
ATTTTGGGGTGTCTGGAGGGGATTTGGGGTCCCACCTGCTCCACCTGCTGCTGCAGCTCCTGCAGCTCCCGGTGCTGCTCCGTCAGCAGCAGGAACTGGGAGAAGCTCTGGGCCTCGCCTGCACCCCCAAAACCGGCAGGGGAACCCCAAAATCAACAGGGGAACCCCAAAATCAACATAGGAACCTCCCCAGCACCCCAAAACCGACAGGGGAACCCCAAAATCAACAGGGGAACCCCAAAATTCATCATGGGAACCTCCCTTGCACCCCAAAAACCGACAGGAGAACCCCAAAATCAACAGGGGAACCCCAAAATCCCCATGGGAACCTCCCCTGAACCCCAAAATCCACCATGGACCCCTCAGAGCCCCCCCAAATCCCCCTGAGACCCCTCAGAGCCCCCCCAAATCCCCCTGGGACCCCTCAGAGCCCCCCCAAATCCCCCTGGGACCCCTCAGAGTCCCCCCAAATCCCTCTGGGACCCCTCAGAGCCCCCCCCCAAATCCCCCTGGGACCCCTCAGAGCCCCCCCAAATCCCTCTGGGACCCCTCAGAGCCCCCCCAAATCCCCTGGGACCCCTCAGAGCCCCCCCCAAATCCCTCTGGGACCCCTCAGAGCCCCCCCAAATCCCCCTGGGACCCCTCAGAGCCCCCCCAAATCCCTCTGGGACCCCTCAGAGCCCCCCCAACTCCCCCTGGGACCCCTCAGAGCCCCCCCAAATCCCCCTGAGACCCCTCAGAGCCCCCCCAAATCCCCTGGGACCCCTCAGAGCCCCCCCAAATCCCCCTGAGACCCCTCAGAGCCCCCCCAAATCCCCCTGAGACCCCTCAGAGCCCCCCCAAATCCTCCTGAGACCCCTCAGAGCCCCCCCAAATCCCATGGGACCCCTCAGAGCCCCCCCAAATCCCATGGGACCCCTCAGAGCCCCCCCAAATCCCCTGGGACCCCTCAGAGCCCCCCCAAATCCCCCTGAGACCCCTCAGAGCCCCCCCAAATCCCCTGGGACCCCTCAGAGCCCCCCCCAAATCCTCCTGAGACCCCTCAGAGCCCCCCCAAATCCTCCTGAGACCCCTCAGAGCCCCCCCAAATCCCTCTGAGACCCCTCAGAGCCCCCCCAAATCCCCCTGGGACCCCTCAGAGCCCCCCCAAATCCCCCTGGGACCCCTCAGAGCCCCCCCAAATCCCCTGAGACCCCTCAGAGCCCCCCCAAATCCTCCTGAGACCCCTCAGAGCCCCCCCAAATCCCTCAGACCCCTCAGAGCCCCCCCAAATCCCTCTGAGACCCCTCAGAGCCCCCCCCAAATCCCCTGAGACCCCTCAGAGCCCCCCCAAATCCCCCTGGGACCCCTCAGAGCCCCCCCAAATCCCCCTGGGACCCCTCAGAGCCCCCCCAAATCCCCCTCACCGTCCATCCAGGCCTCTTCCTCCTCCTCCTCCTCCTCCTCTCTGGGGGGCTCCAGCCCCTCCCCCATCCCCTCAGGGGGGTCCTCGGGGGTTTCTGGGGGGGCTCGGGGCTTCAGCTGGGGCCGTGCTGGGGAGGGGGGGACACAGGGGGGACATCCATGTCCCCAGTTCCCCATTCCAGTGCTCCCAGTCCCTCCCAGTTACCAATCCCAGTGCTCCCAGTCCCTCCCAGTTCCCCATCCCAGTGCTCCCAGTCCCTCCCAGTTCCCAATCCCAGTGCTCCCAGTCCCTCCCAGTTCCCCATCCCAGTGCTCCCAGTGTTCCCAGTTCCCCATCCCAGTGCTCCCAGTCCCTCCCAGTTCCCCATCCCAGTGCTCCCAGTCCCTCCCAGTTCCCCATCCCAGTGCTCCCAGTCCCTCCCAGTTCCCCATCCCAGTGCTCCCAGTCCCTCCCAGTTCCCCATCCCAGTGCTCCCAGTCCCTCCCAGTTCCCAATCCCAGTTCCTCCCAGTTCCCCATCCCAGTTCCCAATCCCAGTCCCCCCAGTTCCCAATCCCAGTTCCTCCCAGTTCCCCATCCCAGTTACCCCCAGTCCCCCCAGTTCACCTCAGTTCCCAATCCCAGAGCTCCCAGTTCCCAATCCCAGTCCCCCCAGTCCCCCCCAGTTCCCAATCCCAGTCCCCCCAGTTCCCAACCCCTGTCCCTCCCAGTCCCCCCCAGTCCTTCCCAGTCCCTCCCAGTCCCTCCCAGTGCTCCCAGTTCCCGGTACCCGCGGGTGGCCGCGCTCTCTCCTTGGTGCCCCCAGTGCTCCCAGTCCCTCCCAGTGCTCCCAGTGCTCCCAGTCCCTCCCAGTGCTCCCAGTGCTCCCAGTCCCTCCCAGTGCTCCCAGTCCCTCCCAGTGCTCCCAGTCCCTCCCAGTGCTCCCAGTGCCCCCAGTCCCTCCCAGTGCTCCCAGTCCCTCCCAGTCCCTCCCAGTGCTCCCAGTGCCCCCAGTCCCTCCCAGTGCTCCCAGTCCCTCCCAGTCCCTCCCAGTGCTCCCAGTTCCCGGTACCCGCTGGTGGCCGCGCTCTCTCCTTGGTGCCCCCAGTGCTCCCAGTCCCTCCCAGTCCCTCCCAGTGCTCCCAGTGCTCCCAGTTCCCAGTACCCGCTGGTGGCCGCGCTCTCTCCTTGGTGGCCCCAGTCCCTCCCAGTCCCTCCCAGTCCCTCCCAGTGCTCCCAGTCCCTCCCAGTGCTCCCAGTCCCTCCCAGTCCCTCCCAGTGCTCCCAGTTCCCGGTACCCGCGGGTGGCCGCGCTCTCTCCTTGGTGCCCCCCAGTGCTCCCAGTCCCTCCCAGTCCCTCCCAGTGCTCCCAGTTCCCGGTACCCGCTGCTGGCCGCGCTCTCTCCTTGGTGCCCCCAGTGCTCCCAGTCCCTCCCAGTCCCTCCCAGTGCTCCCAGTCCCTCCCAGTGCTCCCAGTCCCTCCCAGTGCTCCCAGTCCCTCCCAGTGCTCCCAGTGCCCCCAGTCCCTCCCAGTGCTCCCAGTTCCCGGTACCCGCTGCTGGCCGCGCTCTCTCCTTGGTGCCCCCAGTGCTCCCAGTGCTCCCAGTCCCTCCCAGTGCTCCCAGTGCTCCCAGTTCCCGGTACCCACTGATGGCCGCGCTCTCTCCTTGGTGCCCCCAGTCCCTCCCAGTCCCTCCCAGTGCTCCCAGTCCCTCCCAGTCCCTCCCAGTCCCTCCCAGTGCTCCCAGTTCCCGGTACCCGCGGGTGGCCGCGCTCTCTCCTTGGTGCCCCCAGTCCCTCCCAGTCCCTCCCAGTGCTCCCAGTCCCAGTGCTCCCAGTCCCTCCCAGTGCTCCCAGTCCCTCCCAGTGCTCCCAGTCCCTCCCAGTGCTCCCAGTCTCTCCCAGTGCTCCCAGTTCCCGGTACCCGCGGGTGGCCGCGCTCTCTCCTTGGTCCCCAGGAATCTCCGCAGGCGCCGCTGCCGCTCCCGGCGCCGGCTCCGCTCCCGCTCGGCCTCGTCCTGCGCCCCCCGGGACCCCCGGGACCCCCCCCGGGACCCCTGCGGGACCCTGCGGGGACACCGGGGGGACACCGGGGACAGGGGGGAGCTGAGATTTTGGGGTGCCCCGGGAGTTCCGGGGGGGATTTGGGGGGGGATTTGGGGGGTCCCAGGGGGGTTTGGGGTCCCGGGGGGGTTTGGGGTGGCAGGGGGAGGTCAGGGGGGTCTGGGGGTGCCGGGTTTAGGGGTCCCAGGGGGGTTTTGGGTCCCGGGGGGGTTTGGGGTGGCAGGGGATTTGGGGGGTCTGGGGGTGCCGGGTTTAGGGGTCCCAGGGGGGTTTTGGGGTTCTGGGAGGGTTTGGGGTGTCGCAGGGGGGTTTTGGGTCCCGGGGGGGTTTGGGGTGGCAGGGGGAGGTCAGGGGGGGGTCTGGGGGTGCCGGGTTTAGGGGTCCCAGGGGGGTTTTGGGGGGTCCCCAGGGGGGTTTTGGGAGGTTCCAGGAGGGTTTTGGGGGTGTCAGGATTTGGAGTGCCGGGGTTTGGGGTTCCAGGGGAGTTTGGGGGGGGTTCCAGGGGGGTTTTGGGGTTCCAGGGGGGGTTTGGGAGGTTCCAGGGGGGTTTTGGGGGTGTCAGGATTTGGAAGTGCCGGTTTGGGGTTCCAGGGGAGTTTGGGGGGGGTCCCAGGGGGGTTTTTGGGGGGTTCCAGGGGGGTTTTGGGGGTGTCAGGATTTGGGAGTGCCGGGGTTTGGGGTTCCAGGGGGGTTTTGGGGGGTCTCAGGGGGTTTTTGGGGTTCTGGGGGTGTTTGGGGATTTGGGGTGGCAGGGAGAGGTCAGAGGGTCTGCCGGGTTAAGGGGTCCCAGGGGGGTTTTGGGGGGTTCTGGGGGGTTTTGGGGTTCTGGGGGGGTTGGGGTTTTCAGGGGGTTTTGGGGTTCCAGGGGGTTTTTGGGGGGTTTTGGGGTTCCAGGGGGTTTTTGGGGGGGGGTTGGGGTTCCAGGGGGTCTTGGGGTGTTTGGTTTTGGGGTTCCAGGGGGTTTTTGGGGGGGTTTGGGGTTCCAGGGGGTTTTTGGGGTCCCCACCTGTCACTCTGGGTCGTTGCCGCTCGCTCCAGCTCGACCTCGATCTGCTGCTGGGTCTCCTCCAGCTCCTGCAGCCAATCAGAGCCTGCTGGGATCCACTCCCCAGCCAATCACAGCCTTCTGTTACCCCAGGATCCATTCCCCAGCCAATCAGAGCCCTCCACCATCCCAGGATCCACTCCCCAGCCAATCAGAGACTTCTGTTACCTGGGGATCCATTCCCCAGCCAATCAGAGCCCTCCATCACCCTGAGATCCACTCCCAGCCAATCACAGCCTTCTGTTACCCAGGATCCATTCCCCAACCAATCAGAGCCCTCCACCATCCCAGGATCCACTCCCAAGCCAATCAGAGCCCTCCACCATCCCAGGATCCACTCCCCAGCCAATCAGAGCCTTCTGTTACCCCAGGATCCATTCCCCAACCAATCAGAGCCCTCCATCACCCTGAGATCCACTCCCCAGCCAATCAGAGCCCTCCACCATCCCAGGATCCACTCCCCAGCCAATCAGAGCCTTCTGTTACCCTGGGATCCATTCCCCAACCAATCAGAGCCCTCCATCACCCTGAGATCCACTCCCCAGCCAATCAGAGTCCTCCACCATCCCAGGATCCACTCCCAGCCAATCAGAGTCTTCTGTTACCCGGGGATCTATTCCCCAGCCAATCAGAGCCCTCCATCCTCCTGAACTCCACCCCATGCCCTGATTTGGTGGGGTCAGAGGAGTTTGGGGGGGCTCAGGATGGATTTGAGGGGGGTCAGGGCAGTTTTGGGGGGCTCAGGGGGGTTTTTGGGGGGCCCAGGGGGGTTTGGGGGACTCAGGGCAGTTTTTTGGGGGGGGGTCTCACCTGGAGCCGCCGCCTCAGGAGGCGCCGCAGCCGCCGCCGCTCCCCCCGCAGCCCCTCCAGCTCCCGGCGCAGGTGGGGCAGGACCCCCAGGGACCCCCCCAGGGCCGCCCCCGCCTGCGGGACCCCCCCCAAAATGGGTCAGGGACCCCCCCAAGGGCTGCCCCCGCCTGTGAGACCCCCCCCAAAATGGGTCAGGGACCCCCAAAATGGGTCAGGACCCCCCAAAAATGGGTCAAGGACCCCCCCAGGGCTGCCCCCCGCCTGTGAGACCCCCCAAAATGGGTCAGGGACCCCCAGGGACCCTCCCAAAGCCGCCCCCCGCCTGGCTCTGAGCCCCCACCCCTGGCTCTGCGCCCCCCACCCCTGGCTCTGAGCCCCCCGCCCACCCCGAGGGTCTCACCCCTGCCTCTGAGCCCCCCGCCCCCCCCGAGGGTCTCACTCCTGGCTCTGAGCCCCCCGCCCCCCCCGAGGGTCCCACCCCTGGCTCTGAGCCCCCCACCCACCCCGGGGGTCCCACCCCTGGCTCTGAGCCCCCCACCCACCCCGGGGGTCCCACCCCTGGCTCTGAGCCCCCAGCCCACCCCGGGGGTCCCACCCCTGGCTCTGAGCCCCCCACCCACCCCGGGGGTCCCACCCCTGGCTCTGAGCCCCCAACCCACCCCAGGGGTCCCACCCCTGGCTCTGAGCCCCCCGCCCCCCCCGGGGATCCCACCCCTGGCTCTGAGCCCCCCGCCCACCCCGGGGGTCCACCCCTGGCTCTGAGCCCCCAGCCCACCCCAGGGGTCCCACCCCTGGCTCTGAGCCCCCCGCCCCCCCCGGGGGTCCCACCCCTGGCTCTGAGCCCCCCGCCCACCCCGGGGGTCCCACCCCTGGCTCTGAGCCCCCCACCCACCCCGGGGGTCTCACCCCTGGCTCTGAGCCCCCCGCCCACCCCGGGGGTCCCACCCCTGGCTCTGAGCCCCCAGCCCACCCCGGGGGTCCCACCCCTGGCTCTGAGCCCCCAGCCCACCCCGGGGGTCCCACCCCTGGCTCTGAGCCCCCAGCCCACCCCGGGGGTCTCACCCCTGGCTCTGAGCCCCCTGCCCACCCCGGGGGTCCCACCCCTGGCTCTGAGCCCCCCGCCCACCCCGGGGGTCTCACCCTCTGCAGTTCCCCCTCCAGCAGCTCCACCCTGAGCCGGGCCCTGTCCATCTGGGGGGGGGCAGGGGGGACACTGGGACCCCCATCGATGGGTCCAGGACCCCCCCACCAGCCCCACCCAGGGGTGCGGGACCCCTCCCATGGGGCCGGGACCCCCTGCCCAGCCCCAGCGGTGGGTGCAGAGCCCCTCTGTCCGTCTGTCCGTCTGTCCGTCTGTCCCCTCCCGGGGCTCCTCCCCGGGCTGGCACCGCTTTGTTGGTGGCAACGAGGGGACAACCCCCTCCCCCTCCCCCCAAACCCCCAAATGACGTCATCAGCCCCGAAATTACCCCTAAATACCCCCCAGTTCCCCCCACTGCCCCTCTGGGACCCCCCCAAACCCCCTCAAGGATCCCCCCAGCTCCCGAACTGCCCCCAAATTCCAGCCCAGCCCCCCCAAATCCCATCCGAGCCCCCCAAGCCCCCCCAGCCCCCCAAATCCCCCCCAGCCCCCCCCCGTAGGCCCCAAATTCCTCTCCCAGGGTCCCCCTCACCCCCCAAGCGCCCCCAAAATGGGGTCCCGGCCCCCCACACCCCCACCCCCCCCCAATTCCCCCCCCCAGGACCCCCAAATTTCCCCGCTCGGACCGCGGTCACGTGACGCCCCCCGCCGTTGCCATGGAGCCGCCGCTGGGGGCGGGGCCTCGGCAGGGCCACGTGACACTAAAAAAGAGGGTGTGGTTATACGATCACGTGATTCGGGATAATCCCTACCTCAACGCGAATCAACCAATCAGAGGCCGGGTGGGGCTCGGGCTTGTAGCCAATCATAAAGAGGGCGTGGCCAAAGCGCCAACAGCCAATCAGAAGCTGTTATTTTACTCCTAAACCCCGCCCCTCTGCTTCTCGACCAATCAGAATGCAACGTACCGTGGGAGGCGGGGAACCCAAAAATCCTCCAACCAATCAGAGGCTGCCAAACTTTTCAGCCAATCGGGCGCCACCCCAAAATCAACAACCAATCAGAAGCCAGAATTTGGGGTGGGCGGGGCGCGAGTCTGCGTGGGCGGGGCGGGCGTGGCCGGGACTGGGTGTGCCTGCTTGTGGGCGTGGTCACGGGGGTGGGTGCGGTCAGTTTGGGGCGTGGTCGGGTTTGGCGAGGCCACGCCCACTCCGTAACAGAACGAGCGGAGCTGCCGGAGCCGCGAGACCCCAAAAACAGGGTGGGGGGGATTTGGGGAGGGGGCTGAGGGGGTCTGGGGGGATTTGGGGGGGTTTGGGGGGCGTCTGAGGGACTTTGGGGGGGATTTGGGGGGGTTTGCGGGACTTTGGGGGGGTCTGGGGGGGATTTGGGGGGATTTTGGGGAGGGGTCTGAGGGACTTTGGGGGGACTGGGGGGGGTTGGGGGTGCTGAGGGACTTTGGGGGGTTTGGGGGGGTTTGGCTGGGATTGGGGGGGTTTGAGGGACTTTTGGGGGGGTCTGGGGGAAATTTAGGGGGTTCTGAGGGACCTTGGGGGGCTTTTGGGGGGATCAGGGGGATCTGAGGGCGATTTCGGGGGGATTTGAGGGTCTGTGTGGGACTTTGGGGGGGACTTGGGGTGGGATTTGGGGGGCTCTAAGAGAGTGCGGAGGGATCTGGGGGGGTTTGGGTTGCTCTGAGAGACTTTGGGGGAGTCTGGGGGAGATTTGGGGGGGGTTTGAGGGACTTTGGGGGGGATTTGGGGGGCTCTGAGAGACTTTGGGGGGGATTTGAGGGGTCCTAAGGGGGTTCCGGGGAATCTGTGAGGGATTTGGGGGGGTGCTAAGGGGGTTCAGGGGGATTTTGGGGAGGATTTCGGGGGGCTCTGAGGGACTTTGGGGGGATTTGAGGGGTCCTAAGGGGGTTCAGGGGGATTTGGGAGGGTTTTGGGGGGGTGCTAAGGGAGTTCGAGGGGGTCTGGGGGGGATTTTGGGGTCTCTGAGGGACTTCGGGGGGATTTTGGGGGCGTTCTAAGGGGGTTCAGAGGGGGTTGGGTGGGACTTGGGGGTCTCTGAGGGATCTTTGGGGTGTCTGGGGGGGGATTTGGGGGGGCTCTAAGGTGTTCGGGGGGGATCTGGGGGGCTCTGGGGGGGATTTTGGGAACTCTACGGGCGATTTGGGGGCGATTTGGGGGTCTCTGAGGGACTAGGGGGGGAATTGGGGGGCTCTGGGGGGGTTTTGGGGTGCCGTGGGTCTCACTGACCCCCCCCGACCCCCCCCCCCCAGCCCCACCATGCATCTCCTCCCGGCCGCCGTCACCGCCCTTCATCTCCTCATCCTCCTCCTCCTCTTCATCGCCACCCTGGATAAGGTGGGACCCCCCGGGACCCCCCGGGGGGACCCCCACGTCCCCGAGTGGGACCCCCAGGACTCCCAGGGGGATCCCCCAGGGGTTTTGGGGGGTCCCAGGGGGGTCTGGGGGGTCCGAGATGGGTCTGGGGGGTCCCAGGGGTGTTTGGGGGGTCCCAGGGGTGTTTGGGGGGTCCCAGGGGTATTTTGGGAGGGTCCCAGGGGTGTTTGGGGGGTCCCAAGGGGGGTCTCAGGATTTAGGGTCTGTTTTGGGGGGGTCCCAGGGTTGTTTTGGGGGGTCCCCAACCCCTCCCGTGCCCCCCATCAGGGTTGGTGGGGGCTGTCTCAGGATTTGGGGGGTCCCGGGGGTGTTTGGGAGGTCCCGGGGTTGTTCTGAGGCTGTTTTGGGGGTCCCGGGGGTGTTTTGGGGCGGTTTTGGGGGTCCCAGGGGTGTTTTGGGGCGGTTTTGGGGGTCCCGGGGGTGTTTGGGGGTCCCAGGGTTGTTCTGAGGCTGTTTTGGGGGTCCCGGGGGTGTTTTGGGGGTCCCGGGGGTGTTCTGAGGCTGTTTTGGGGGTCCCGGGGGTGTTTTGGGGGTCCCAGGGGTGTTCTGAGGCTGTTTTGGGGGTCCTGGGGGTGTTTGGGGGTCCCGGGGGTGTTCTGAGGCTGTTTTGGGGGTCCTGGGGGTGTTTGGGGGTCCCGGGGGTGTTCTGAGGCTGTTTTGGGGGTCCCGGGGGTGTTTTGGGGGTCCCAGGGGTGTTCTGAGGTTGTTTTGGGGGGTCCCGGGGGTGTTTTGGGGGGTCCCGGGGGTGTTCTGAGGCTGTTTTGGGGGTCCCGGGGGTGTTCTGAGGCTGTTTTGGGGGTCCCGGGGGTGTTTTGGGGGTCCCGGGGGTGTTCTGAGGCTGTTTTGGGGGTCCCGGGGGTGTTCTGAGGCGGTTTTGGGGGTCCCGGGGGTGTTTTGGGGGGTCCCGGGGGTGTTCTGAGGCTGTTTTGGGGGTCCCAGGGGTGTTTTGGGGGTCCCGGGGGTGTTTTGGGGGTCCCGGGGGTGTTCTGAGGCTGTTTTGGGGGTCCCAGGGGTGTTTTGGGGGTCCCGGGGGTGTTTGGGGGTCCCGGGGGTGTTTTGGGGGGTCCCGGGGGTGTTCTGAGGCTGTTTTGGGGGTCCCAGGGTTGTTTGGGGGGTCCCAGGGTGTTCTGAGGCTGTTTTGGGGGTCCCCCAGGGCTGGTGGGTGCTGCCGGACTCGCAGCCCCTGAACCTCTGGTACGACTGCGCCCCCCGAAATCGCTCCCAGGGCTGGGAGTGCAGCAGCCTCGGGCTCAGCCGTGAGTGGGGGGTCCTGGGGGGGTCCTGGGGGAGTTTTGGGGGTCCCTGGGGAGTTCTGGGGTTCCCTGGGCAGTCCTGAGGGGGTTTTGGGGAATCCTTGGGGGGTTTGGGGGAGTCCTGGGGGATCTTGGGGGGTCCTGGGGGGTCCTGAGGGGGTCCTGGGCGTTCTTGGGGGGGCCCTAGGGGGTCTTGGGGGGGGTCCTGGGGAGGTTCTGAGGGGTTCTGGGGGATCCTGGGGGGTTCTGGGAGGGTCCCTGGTGGGGTCCTGGGGGATCGTGGGGGGTCCTGGGGTGCCCGAGGGATCTTGAGGGGTCTTGGGGGGGTCCTGAGGAGGTTCTGGGGGGGTCTGAGGGGTCTTGGGGGGGTCCTGAGGAGGTTCTGGGGGGGTCTGAGGGATCTTGTGGGGTCCTGGGGGTTTCGAGGGGTTCTTGGGGGGGTCTGGGAGGGTCCCTGGTGGGGTCCTGGGGTATTTGGGGGGGGGTCCTGGGGGATCTTGAGGAGCCCTAGGGGGTCTTGGGGGCGTCCAGGGGGTCCCTGCAGGCGGTGCAGGGCTGATGGTGATTTTTGGGGCCCGTGGTCAGTTTGGGGGGGCTGTGGTCAGTTTGGGGGAGCTGTGGTCAGTTTTGGGGGGGCTGTGGTCAGTTTGGGGGTCCCTGGTCAGTTTGGGGGGCCCTGGTCAGTTTGGGGGGCTGTGGTCAGTTTTGGGGGGGCCCTGGTCAGTTTTGGGGGGGCTGTGGTCAGTTTGGGGGGCCCTGGTCAGTTTGGGGGGCTGGGGTCAGTTTGGGGGGGCTGTGGTCAGTTTGGGGGGCCCTGGTCAGTTTTGGGGGGCCCTGGTCAGTTTTGGGGGGCTGTGGTCAGTTTTGGGGGGCCCTGGTCAGTTTGGGGGGCCCTGGTCAGTTTGGGGGGGCTGTGGTCAGTTTGGGGGTCTGTGGTCAGTTTGGGGGGCCCTGGTCAGTTTTGGGGGGCCCTGGTCAGTTTTGGGGGGCTGTGGTCAGTTTGGGGTGGCCCTGGTCAGTTTTGGGGGGCCCTGGTCAGTTTTGGGGGCCCTGGTCAGTTTTGGGGGGCTGTGGTCAGTTTTGGGGGGGCCCTGGTCAGTTTTGGGGGGCCCTGGTCAGTTTTGGGGGCCCTGGTCAGTTTGGGGGGGGCTGTGGTCAGTCTGGGGTGGCCCTGGTCAGTTTGGGGGGCCCTGGTCAGTTTGGGGTGGCCCTGGTCAGTTTGGGGGGGCTGTGGTCAGTTTGGGGGGGCTGTGGTCAGTTTTGGGGTGCCCTGGTCAGTTTGGGGGGCCCTGGTCAGTTTGGGGTGGCCCTGGTCAGTTTCGGGGGGCCCTGGTCAGTTTGGGGGGGCTGTGGTCAGTTTGGGGGGGCTGTGGTCAGTTTCGGGGGGCCCTGGTCAGTTTGGGGGGGCTGTGGTCAGTTTGGGGGGGCTGTGGTCAGTTTGGGGTGGCCCTGATCAGTTTGGGGGGCTGTGGTCAGTCTGGGGTGGCCCTGATCAGTTTTGGGGTGCCCTGGTCAGTTTGGGGGGGCCCTGGTCAGTTTGGGGGTCCCTGGTCAGTTTTGGGGGGGCCCTGGTCAGTTTGGGGGGGCTCGTGGTCAGTTTTGGGGGACCCTGGTCAGTTTTGGGGGGGCTGTGGTCAGTTTGGGGGGGCCCTGGTCAGTTTTGGGGGGCCGTGGTCAGTCTGGGGTGGCCCTGGTCAGTTTGGGGGGGCCCCTGGTCAGTTTGGGGGGCCCTGGTCAGTTTTGGGGGGGCTCTGGTCAGTTTTGGGGGGCTGTGGTCATGTTTTGGGGGCCCGTGGTCAGTTTGGGGGGGCTGTGGTCAGTTTGGGGAGCTGTGGTCAGTTTTGGGGGGGCTGTGGTCAGTTTGGGGTGGCCCTGGTCAGTTTTGGGGGGGCTGTGGTCAGTTTGGGGGGCCCTGGTCAGTTTGGGGGGCCCTGGTCAGTTTGGGGGGCTGTGGTCAGTTTGGGGGGGGCTGTGATCAGTCTGGGGTGGCCCTGGTCAGTTTGGGGGCTGTGGTCAGTTTTGGGGGGGCCCTGGTCAGTTTTGGGGGGGGCTGTGGTCAGTTTGGGGGGCCCTGGTCAGTTTGGGGGGCTGTGGTCAGTTTGGGGGGGCTGTGGTCAGTTTGGGGTGGCCCTGGTCAGTCTGGGGGGGCTGGGGTCAGTTTGGGGGGGCCCTGGTCAGTTTGGGGGGGCTGACGGAGGCTCTGTGCCCCCAGCCCTGCTGCGGGGGGTGCAGGGGCTGATGGTGGCCGCCCTCCTGCTCTCGGCCTCGGCCTCCTCCTCTTCCTCTGGCAGCTGCTGGGGGGGCCCCGCGGGCGCCCTCTTCCTGCCCTCGGCCGCTGCCCAGCTGCTGGCAGGTCAGTGACCCCCGACCCGGGACCCCCAAATCCCCTGGGACCCCCCCTAAAAACCCCGGGACCCCTCCCAAAACCCCTGGGACCCCCCCCCCCAAGCCCCGGACCCCCTCCAAAGCCCCAGCAACCCCCCAAAGCCCCAGGAACCCCCCCCAAAACCCCGGGACTCCCCCAAAACCCCTGGGACCCCCAAAGCTCCTGGGACCCCCCAAAACCCCTGGGACCCCCAAAGCTCCTGGGACCCCCCCAAAACCCCTGGACATCCCCAAAACCCCCGGGACTTCCCAAGAACCCCTGGGACCCCCCCCAAAAAAAAACCCCTGGGACCCCCCAAAACCCCTGGGACCCCCCAAACTGCCCCGGGTGCTCTGGAGCCCCTTTGCCCACACCCCCAAAATTCCGCATCCCCCCCAGCCTGGCACCCCCTGAACCCCCAAAACTGATCTGGGTCCCCCCAAATTGTTTTGGGTCCCCCTGAACCCCCCCCTTGTACCCCTGAACCCCCCTCCCCAAATTCCCGGCTTCTCCCCGACCCCTGTGCCCCCCCCATGTCCCTGTCCCCGCTGTGTCCCGCTGTGTCCCCCCCAGTGTCACTCCTGTGTCCCCCCAGTGTCACCCCAGTGTCACCCCAGTGTCACTCCGTGTGTCACTCCATCTGTCACCCCCATGTCCCCTCTGTGTCCCCCCAGTGTCCCCCCCATGTCCCCCCAGTGTCCCCCCAATGTCCCCCTAGTGTCCCCTCTGTGTCACCCCAGTGTCCCCCCTGTGTCTCCCCAGTGTCACCCCCATGTTCCCCCAGTGTCCCCCCCAGTGTCTTCCCAATGTCCCCCCAGTGTCCCCCCAGTGTCCTCCCAGTGTCCCCCCAGTGTCTCCCCAGTGTCCCCCTCCGTGTCCCCCCAATGTCCCCCCATCGTCCCCCCAGTGTCCCCCCAGTGCCCCCCCATGTCCCCCCCATGTCCCCCCATTGTCCCCCCCAGTGTCCCCCCCAATGTCCCCCTCAGTGTCCCCTCTGTGTCTCCCCAGTGTCCCCCCTGTGTCCCCCCTGTGTCCCCCCTGTGTCTCCCCAGTGTCCCCCCAGTGTCCCCCCCATGTCCCCCCCCTGTGTCCCCCCCAGTGTCCCCTCCGTGTCCCCCCCATGTCCCCCCCGTGCCCCCCCCAGTGTCCCCCCCATGTCCCCCCGGTGTCCCCACCGTTGTCACCGCGGTGTCCCCGCAGGGCTGGCGGCGCTGTTGGGGGCGGGGCTCTTTGTGGCCGGAGGGGGCGGGGCCAGCGGAGGCCGCCCCGGGCACTGCCCAGCGCTGGCCGGGCTGGGCGGGGCCCTGGCGCTGGCCAGCGGGGGCGGGTACCTGCGCCTGCGGACACGTGACTGACCACGCCCACCGCCACACGCCCACCTGGGACTGCGCCCATTGGACACACTCATCGACACACCCACTGGACACATCCAACTGGACACGCCCACTGACATACCCACCTGGACTGTGCCCACTGGACACACCCACCCGGGACACGCCCACTGACCACACCCACCTGGGACACACTCACTGGACACGCCCACCTGGAGCACACCTGCTGGATACACCCTCCTGGGGTACACCCACTGGCCACACCCACCTGGACACGCCCGCCCATTGGACATGCCCACTGGCCACACCCACCTGGGACACGACCCCATTGGACGCAGCAACTGGACACAGAAACTGGCTGTGCCCACTGGACACGCCCACCTGGGACACGCCCACTGGACAAGGCCCCTCCCTATCCCAACCAATGACACTCCAATGACATCATCAATGGCCAGATGGTGATGTCATCACAGCATGTGGCCAGTGACATCACCTGCATGGCCAATGAGAGCCCTGCTGGGGTGACGTGGGCAATGACATCATCAACAAGATGGGTGTGGCCAATGACATCATCAGCGAGATGGGCGTGGCCAGTGATGTCAGTGCCATCATCATCAGGCCCAGGGTGGCCAATGACAGAACTGATGTGGCCAGTGACGTCATCAGCAGGATGGGCGTGGCCAATGACGTCATTAGCAAAGCAGTCATGCCGAATTCCATCAGTCAGCGACAGATGGGCGTGGCCAATGACATCACCGCGGGTGTCAACATGACCAGTGACATCATCAGTGTGGCTAATGATGTCATTGGGGGGATGTCAGGATCGCCGCAGGGCATTGTGGGTAACGGGGGGCGGAGCCACTGCCCATGAGGGGCTGGGGGGGTCTGTAGGGGGTCTATGGGGGGTCTATAGGGGGCCTGTAGGGGGGTCTATAGGAGATCTGTAGGGGGTCTATAGGGGGTCTGTAGGGGGTCTATAGGGGGGTCTGTAGGGGGTCTATAGGGGGGTCTGTAGGGGGTCTATAGGGGATCTATAGAGGGGTCTATAGGGGGGTCTGTGGGGGGTCTATAGGGGGGTCTATAGGGGGTCTATAGGATCATATGTGGTCTATCGGGGGGTCTGTAGGGGCCTCTATAGGGGGGGTCTATAGGGGCATCTATAGGGGGTCTATAGGGGCTTCTATAGGATCACATGGGGTCTGTACGGGCATCTATAGGGGGATCTGTAGGAGCATATGGGTCTGTAGGGGGTCTATAGGATCACATGGGGTCTATAGGGGAGTCTGTAGGGGGGTCTATAGGGGCATCCATAGGGCGGTCTATAGGGGCCTCTATTGAGGTGTCTATAGGATCATATGGGGTCTATAGGGGTCTCTATAGGATCACACGGGGTCTATAGGGGGTCTGTAGGGGCCTCTATAGGGTGTCTATGGGATCACATGGGGTCTATAGGGGCGTCTGTAGGATCACATGGGGTCTATAGGGTGCTGAAGGATCATGTGCGGTCTATAGGGCTGTCTATAGGGGTCTCTATAGGAGTGCCCATAGGGGGGTCCATAGGGGTCTCTATAGGGTGTCTATAGGGGTCTCTATAGGGATGTCTACAAGGGCGTCTATAGGGGTCTCTATAGGGTGCTGCAGGATCATATGGGCTCTCTAGGGGTGTCTATAGGGTACTGTGGGGGTTCTTACGGGTCCTTATAGGGGCTGTGAGAATCTCTGTGGGGCGCTATAGGTCACTGTGAGGTGTAACGGGTTCCTATAGCTCAGCAGAGCACTGCAGGGTGCCATAGAGGGTGCTGTGAGGTGCCGGGGTCTGCTTTAGGGCGCTACAGGTCTCTATAGGGTCTCTATAGGTTCCTATAGGTCTCTATAGGGCGCTAGGGCCACGCCCCCTCGCCATAGACCACGCCCCAACGCAAAGCCGCGCGAGGCAGGGGGCGGAGCCTCGCTGAGGGCGCGGCCAATCAGAAGACGGCGCGCGCCGTGAGGCGACCGCCCCCTAGCGGCCGTGCGGGAAGGAAAAGGGCGGGAAAGAGCTGAGGGGAGCGAGCGGGTAGAGGAGGGAGAGACCCCTCCGGACCCCCCAAACCCCCCTCAGAAACCCCCAGATCTCCCTCAGGACCCCCCTGGACCTGAGTAGGAGGCTCTCCAGTGGTGGGAGAGCCCCTAGTTCTGCGGTTTGTTCATGAGGGGCTTCCCTCATTCCCGTCCCCTCACGCTGAGGGCGCCATCATGGCGGGGTGTCCCCGCCTCACCCACCTCCCCTTGTCCCACCGTGGGGATCTCCAGCATGGCAGAGCTCCTGTCCCCGCCGTGTCCCTTTTCTCTCCCCGCTGCTGTCGCAGTCACCCAAGCGTGGCCCTGGACTGGAAGCAGCTGCTGGGCAGGTGATTAACTCGATTCATTAGCGCATGGCGGCGGGGGCAGCCGCGCGTGGCCTGGCCCTGTCCCCAAGCTGCCACCTGGCCCTGTCCTCTCGCCTGTCCCCAAGCCACCACCTGGCCCTGTCCCACAGCCTGTACCTGGGCCACCAACTGTCCCTGGCTCACCTGGCCCTGTCTACAGCTGCCACCTGGCCTGGGGCAACCGCCTGTCCCTGTTCCCCCAGTTGTCCATGTCCCCATCCCCTGAAGTGTCCCCGTCCCTGTGGCCACCATAGCCCCCTATAGCTGCCCCCCAGTCTCCCCTCCTGCCCCACAGCCCCCCAAACCTGCCCCACACCCCCAACTGCTGCCCCATAACTCCCCCAGAGTCTCCAGAGGGGGCTGCGGGTGTCTGGGGGGACCCCAAAGAGTAACTGGGATAACTGGGAGGGGGCTCTGGGGGGAATTTGGGGGTGCTGAGAGATTTTGGGGGTAAACGAGAGGGGCTTTGGGATAACTGGGGGGAAGTTGGGGTCTCTGGGGTCCTTTCAGGGGGATGGGGGGGATTGGGGGGGGTTCTGGGGGTGCATCGAGGTGACGGGGGGGGGCTGCCGGTCTCTGTCGCGATATGGGGACAGGCTCTGAACCCAAATCACCCCCGGGAAAGGGGGGGAGGTCAGCCCGTCCTGCCCCCCCCCCCCCTCCGGGCGGAACCGGGAGGGGCGGGGCCAGTACTGAGAGGGGCGTGGTCAGTGTCAGGAGGGGGCGGGACCGATACCGTGAGGGGCGGGGTCGGGACCGGGAGGGGCGGAGCCGGTACCGAGAGGGGCGGGGCCAGTACCGGGAGGGTGTGGCCGGTACCGAGAGGGGCGGGGCCGGTACCGGGAGGGGCGGAGCCGGTACCGCAGGGGGCGGGGCCGGGCCGGTGTGTCCCAGTGACCGGCGGCGGCAGCGGCGGGGATGCGGCGGGGAGTGTGAGAGGTGAGCGCCGACCCGGGACCCCTCCCCACGGACCCCTCACCACAGACCCCCCCTAGGGAGCGCCCCCCGGGACCCCCTCTCAACACCCCAAAACCCTGATGGACCCCCCCGAGACCCCCCCCCGGGACCACCCGGTACTGAAAGACCCCCCCCGTTCTCCCTCGAGACCCCCTTAGCCCCCCGGGAGCTCCTCACAATCCCCCAAGGACCCCCCCGCGCCGCCCTGAGGACCCCCCCTCAATGCTCTGACACCGTGAGAGACCCCCACAGACCCTCCCCGGGACCCCTGGCCCCCATCCAGCACCCCCACCAACCTGACAGAGCCCAAACACCCCCCCCGGGCCCCCCACAGGGGTTCCCCCCAGATCTCTGACACCCCCCCGGGACCCCCCAACACCTCACAGCCCCCCCCTGCACACCCCCAGCACCCCCCCAACACCCTGAGACCCTCTCAGGACCCTCCAGCACCCCCCCTCCCCCTAGTACCCCCCTGGGACCACCCAACACCCCTTGGGCCCCTTCCCCTGGACCCCTGGGAACATCCCCGGGGACCCCAATATCCTCTGGCACCCCGACACCCCCTGAGACCCCTCCCAGAATTTTCCAACACCCGAAAACATCCCCGATAGACCCCAACGATGGAGACCCCCACCACATCCCCCTGGCACCCCCAAACGCCACAACACACCCCAACAATCCACAGAGCCCCCCCAACACCCCAACACCTCCCCGACACCCCTAAAATCCCAACAACACCCCCCAGCAACACCCAGGCAACACCCTGACACCCCAAAACCGCCACCGCCCCCCGCCCCACAGCACCCCAGACCCCCCCCCTTCCCTTTTCCCGCGGGCTGCGACACCCCGACACCCGCGGGGGGGCAGGGACAGGGGGACAGCGGGACACGGGGACAGACGGACAGGCGGCCCCGCCGCACCGCCCGCCTGCCCTATTAGTATTCTGCGAGCGGCAGCGGGTGCTGCAGGGCGGGGGGGGGCGGCGGGGCCGGACTGGGGGGCACTGGGAGGGACTGGGGGGCACTGGGAGGGCTGGGAGGGGTTGGGGGGGGAGGTGGTGCCCAGCTGGGGGGGCCGGGGTCCAACTGGGGGGGACTGGGGGGGTTTGGGGGAGGAATGGGAGATGCTGGGGTCTCGTCGCAGGGGACTGGGATGGGATTGAGGGGGCTGGGAGGGGATGGAGAGGGAACTGGGAACCAGTTTGGGGGACTGGGGAGACTGGGAGGGGATGGAGAGGGAACTGGGAACCGGTTTGGGGGACTGGGGAGATTGGGAGGGGATGGAGAGGGAACTGGGAACCAGTTTGGGGGACTGGGGAGACTGGGAGGGGATGGAGAGGGAACTGGGAACCGATTTGGGGGACTGGGGAGACTGGGAGGGGATGGAGAGGGAACTGGGAACCAATTTGGGGGACTGGGGAGACTGGGGGGACTGGGAGATGATGGAGAGGGAGCTGGGATCCAGTTTGGGGGACTGGAGTGGGACTGGATGAACTGGGAGGGGATGGAGAGGGAGCTGGGAACCAGTTGGGGGGCACTGGGGAGACTGGGAGGGGATGGAGAGGGAGCTGGGGTGGGACTGGGGGGACTGGGAGGACTGGGAGGGTTGATATGGGGGGGAATGGGGCGACTGGGGAGGGCTGAGTGAGGAATGGAAGGGACTGGGGGCCAGCTGGGAGGGACTGGAATGGGAGAGGGGTGAACTGGGAGGGACTGGAATGGGAGGGGGGGAACTGGGAGGGACTGGAATGGGAGAGGGGGGAACTGGGAGGGACTGGAATGGGAGAGGAGGGACTGGAATGGGAGAGTGGGGGAACTGGGAGGGACTGGAATGGGAGGGGGGGAACTGGGAGGAACTGGAATGGGATTTGGGGGAACTGGGAGAGACTGGAATTGGGAGAGGGGGAACTGGGAGGGACTGGAATGGGAGAGGGGGGAACTGGGAGGGACTGGAATGGGATTTGGGGGAACTGGGAGGGACTGGAATGGGAGAGGGGGGGACTGGGGGTGGCTGGAATGGGACTGGGGGGGACTGGGAGGGACTGGAATGGGATTTGGGGGAACTGGGAGGAACTGGAATGGGAGAGGGGGGAACTGGGAGGGACTGGAAAGGGAGAGGGGGAACTGGGAGGGACTGGAATGGGATTTGGGGGAACTGGGAGAGACTGGAATTGGGAGAGGGGGAACTGGGAGGGACTGGAATGGGAGAGGGGGGGACTGGGGGTGGCTGGAATGGGACTGGGGGGGACTGGGGGTGGCTGGAATGGGACTGGGGGGGACTGGGGAATGCTGGGGTCTCACTGTGAGGCACTGGGAAGGGATGGGAGGGGAACTGGGATGAACTGGGATCCAGCTGGGTGAACTGGAAGTGGACTGGTGGGCCTAGGAGGAGCCAACTGGGTAAACTGGGATCCCCAGTGGGGGAGCTGAGAGAGCCTGAGGGGGGATCCGATATTTTGGGGGACATTTGGGGGGACATTTTGGGGGGAGGGTCAGGCAGGAAGGGCCAGACCGCCCCCCCTCACTGCCCCCTCCTCCCCCAGGTGCAGCCACCAAGCCACCCCCCCGTGTGTGTGTCCCCAACCCCCCCAGTGTCCCCAAGCCCCCCCGTGTGTGTGTCCCCAACCCCCCCAGTGTCCCCAAGCCACCCCCCCCGGTGTCCCCAACCCCCCCCCCCGGTGTCCTCTCCGTGTCGTCCCCCCCGGCCGAGATGAGGCAGAGCCCCCCGGAGAGGAGCTTGGGCCAGGTAGGACCTGGAGGGGACACGGAGGGGACACGGGGGGTGGCACCGGGGGTGGGGACACGGAGGGAACGGGACGGGGACACAGCCGGTGTGGCCTGGGGGGGACACGGAGGGGACACGGGGGGTGGCACCGGGGGTGGGGACACGGAGGGAACGGGACGTGGGGACACAGCCGGTGTCGCCTGGGAGGGGACACGGAGGGGGGTGAGGACATTGACTTGTCACCCCGTTGTCACGGGGACGGTGACACAGCTTTGTCTCCTGCGGACGTGGGGACAATGACACCGGGGGTTGTGTCCCCCCCCCCCGGCACGGGGACAGTTTGTCCTGGCTGGTGCGGGGATGGGGACATGGGTTTGTCCCCTCCTGCTGTTCTGGGGACGGTGACAGAGGTTTGTCACCCACTGGCACGGGTTTGTCCCTGCTATTCTGGGGACAATGACACAGGTTTGTCACCCGCTGGCATCGGTTTGTTCCTGCTGTTCTGGGGACAGTGACAGGGGTTTGTCACCTGCTGTTCTGGGGACGGTGACAGGGGTTTGTCACCTGCTGTTCTGGGGACGGTGACAGGGGTTTGTTCCTGCTGTTCTGGGGACAGTGACAGGGGTTTGTCACCTGCTGTTCTGGGGATGGTGACAGGGGTTTGTCACCTCCTGTTCTGGGGATGGTGACAGGGATTTGTCACCTGCTGTTCTGGGGACAGTGACAGGGGTTTGTCCCCTGCTGTTCTGGGGACAGTGACAGGGGTTTGTCACCTGCTGTTCTGGGGATGGTGACAGGGGTTTGTCACCTGCTGTTCTGGGGATGGTGACAGGGGTTTGTCCCCTGCTGTTCTGGGGACGGTGACAGGGGTTTGTCACCTGCTGTTCTGGGGATGGTGACAGGGGTTTGTTCCTGCTGTTCTGGGGACGGTGACAGGGGTTTGTCACCTGCTGTTCTGGGGACAGTGGCAGGGGTTTGTTCCTGCTGTTCTGGGGACAGTGACAGGGGTTTGTCACCTGCTGTTCTGGGGACAGTGGCAGGGGTTTGTTCCTGCTGTTCTGGGGACAGTGACAGGGGTTTGTCACCTGCTGTTCTGGGGATGGTGACAGGGGTTTGTCACCCGCAGGCACAGGTTTGTCCCCTGCTGGCTTGGGGACAGTGACAGGGGTTTGTCACCTGCTGTTCTGGGGACAGTGACAGGGGTTTGTCACCTGCTGCTCTGGGGATGGTGACAGGGGTTTGTCACCTGCTGTTCTGGGGATGGTGACAGGCGTTTGTCACCTGCTGCTCTGGGGATGGTGACAGGGGTTTGTCACCTGCTGCTCTGGGGATGGTGACAGGGATTTGTCACCTGCTGTTCTGGGGACAGTGGCAGGGGTTTGTCACCTGCTGTTCTGGGGACAGTGACAGGCGTTTGTCACCCTCTGGCAGATTTGTCCCCCCATTGTCGTGGGGACAGTGACACTGGTCGGTCCCCGCTGGTTTTGGGGATGGTAACGGGGCTTGTGCTGGGCTGTTACTGGGATTACTGGTGGGTTACTGGTGGGCACTGGTTGGTACTGGTGGTTACTGGTGGTCACTGGTGGGCACTGGTGGTTATTGGTGGGCACCAGTGGGCACTGGTGGTTTCTGGTGGTTGCTGGTGGGTACTGGTGGGCACCGGTGGTTACTGGTGGTTACTGGTGGTTACTGGTGGGCACTGGTGGTTACTGGTGGTTACTGGTGGGCACTGGTGGTTACTGGTGGTTACTGGTGGGCACTGGTGGTTACTGGTTGTTACTGGTGGGCCCTGGTGGTTACTGGTGGTTACTGGTGGTTACTGGTGGTTACTGGTGGTTACTGGTTGGTACTGGTGGTTACTGGTTGGTACCTGTGGTCTCTGGTGGGCACTGGTGGGCCCTGGTGGTTACTGGTTGGTACTGGTGATTACTGGTGGTTAATGGTTGGCACTGGCAGGCACTGGTGGGCACTGGTGGTTACTGGTGGTTACTGGTGGGCCCTGGTGGTTACTGGTTGGTACTGGTGGTTGCTGGTTGGTACCAGTGGGCTCTGGTGGTTACTGGTGGTTAGTGGTGGTTGCTGGTTGGTACTGGTGGTTACTGGTTGGTACCAGTGGGCTCTGGTGGTTACTGGTGGTTACTGGTAGGCACTGGTGGTTACTGGTGGTTACTGGTTGGTACTGGTGGTTGCTGGTTGGTACTGGTGGGCACTGGTGGGCCCTGGTGGTTACTGGTGGGCCCTGGTGGTTACTGGTTGGTACTGGTGGTTACTGGTTGGTACTGGTGGGCGCTGGTGGGCGCTGGTGGGCACTGGTGGGCGCTGGTGGTTACTGGTTGGTACTGGTGGTTACTGGTTGGTACTGGTGGTTTCTGGTGGTTACTGGTGGGCCCTGGTGGTTACTGGTGGTTACTGGTGGTTACTGGTGGGCCCTGGTGGTTACTGGTTGGTACTGGTGGGCGCTGGTGGTTACTGGTGGTTACTGGTGGTTACTGGTGGGCCCTGGTGGTTACTGGTGGGCCCTGGTGGTTACTGGTTGGTACTGGTGGTTACTGGTGGGCCCTGGTGGGTGCTGGTTGGTACTGGTGGTTACTGGTTGGTACTGGTGGGCGCTGGTGGTTACTGGTTGGTACTGGTGGTTACTGGTGGGCGCTGTTGGTTACTGGTGGTTACTGGTGGTTACTGGTGGTTACTGGTTGGTACTGGTGGGCGCTGGTGGTTACTGGTGGTTACTGGTGGTTACTGGTGGGCCCTGGTGGGCCCTGGTGGTTACTGGTTGGTACTGGTGGTTACTGGTGGTTACTGGTGGTTACTGGTGGTTACTGGTGGGCGCTGTTGGTTACTGGTGGTTACTGGTGGGCAGGGGTGGGCAGGGGTGAGCCGGTGCCCGCCGTGTCCCCGCAGGGCGCAGCGGCGGAGGCGCGATGAGCCGCCCGGTGCCCGTGCCCGTGCCCGCCGGCAGGATGCTGCTCGCCCTGGCCCTGGCCTGCGCCAGCCCCTTCCTGGAGCCGCCGGCGGCGCCGCGCCGGACGCTCAACGTGGCCGTGATCCTCAGCGGGGCCTCCTACGGCCCCGCCGGGCCCCGCCTGGCGCCCGGAACCTTCCGGAACTTCTCTCTGGACGTGAACCCGGTGGGGGTGGTGCTGAACGACACCAACCCGCGCAGCCTGATCGTGCGGCTGTGCGACGTGCTGTCCTCGCTGCGCATCCACGGCGTCGTCTTCGAGGACGACACGCGCTCCGAGGCCGTGGCGCAGATCCTCGACTTCATCTCGGCCCAGACCTCCGTGCCCATCATCGGCGTCAACGGCGGCTCCGCCATCGTCCTCACGCCCAAGGTGACGCCCTGAGGTGACCCCGAGCGCCTTTAGGGACACCTGAATGTCCCCAGATGGATCTGGAACCGCCCGGCTGTCCTCAGTGCGGCCGTCTCCAGCCTGTCCTGTCTAGGGTCACCCAAATGTCCCCAGCTGTGTCCAGAGCCAGCCAGCTGTCCCCAGCACAACCTCAGCCGTGTCTTGTGTCACCCAGCTGTCCCCAACACAACCTCAGCCGTGTCTTGTGTCACCCAGCTGTCCCCAACTATCCCCAGCTGTGTCTAGAGCCACCTGAATGTCCCCAACTGTGTCTAGGTGCACCCAGCTATCCCCAACTGTGTCCAGAGCCACCTGAATGTCCCCAACCGTGTCTAGGTGCCCCCACATCTCCTCAACTGTGTCTAGAGCCACCTGGATGTCCCCAACCATGTCTATGGGCACCCAGCAATCCCCAGCTGTGTCCAGAGACACCTGAATGTCCCCAGATGGATCTGGAACCGACCGGATGTCCTCAGTGCGGCCATCTCCAACCTGTCCTGTCTAGGGTCACCCAAATGTCCCCAGCTGTGTCCAGAGCCAGCCAGCTGTCCCCAACACAACCTCAGCCGTGTCTTGTGTCACCCAGCTGTCCCCAACAGAACCTCAGCCGTGTCTTGTGTCACCCAGCTGTCCCCAACAGAACCTCAGCCGTGTCTTGTGTCACCCAGCTGTCCCCAACAGAACCTCAGCCATGTCTTGTGTCACCCAGCTGTCCCCAACACAACCTCAGCTGTGTCTTGTGTCACCCAGCTGTCCCCAACACAACCTCAGCCGTGTCTTGTGTCACCCAGCTGTCCCCAATACAACCTCAGCCGTGTCTTGTGTCACCCAGCTGTCCCCAACTATCCCCAGCTGTGTCTAGAGCCACCTGAATGTCCCCAACTGTGTCTGGATGCACCCAGCAATCTCCAGTTGTGTCTAGAGCCACCTGAATGTCCCCAACTGTGTCTAGGGGCACTCAGCTCTCCCCAGCTGTGTCTAGAGCCACCTGAATGTCCCCAACCATGTCTAGGGGCACCCAACTATCTCCAGCTGTGTCTAGAGCCACCTGAATGTCCCCAACCGTGTCTAGGGGCACTCAGCTCTCCCCAGCTGTGTCTAGAGCCACCTAAATGTCCCCAGCTGTGTCTAGGTGCACCCAACTATCCCCAGCTGTGTCTAGGACCACCTAAATGTCCCCAACTCTATGACATCCCAGCTGTGTCTAGAGTCACCTGAATGTCCCCAACCATGTCTAGGTGCACCCAACTATCCCCAGCTGTGTCTAGAGTCACCTGAATGTCCCCAACTCTATGACACCCCAACTGTGTCTAGAGTCACCTGAATGTCCCCAACTGTGTCTAGGTACCCCCACATCTCCTCAACTGTGTCTAGAGCCACCTGAATGTCCCCAACCATGTCTAGGTGCACCCAACTATCTCCAGTTGTGTCTAGAGCCACCTGAATGTCCCCAACTGTGTCTAGGTGCACCCAGCTCTCCTCAACTGTGTCTAGAGCCACCTGAATGTCCCCAACCCAACCCCAACCATGTCTAGGGCCACCCAGCAATCTCCAGCTGTGTCTAGGACCGCCTGGATGTCCCCAACTCTATCAAATCCCAGCTGTGTCTAGAGTCACCTGAATGTCCCCAACTCTATGACATCCCAACTGTGTCTAGAGTCACCTGAATGTCCCCAACCCAACTGTCCCCAAGCCCCCACCATGTGCAGTGTCACCCAAACATCCCCAACCACGTGTAGATCCACCCAGCTGTCCCCACTCCTGGTCCCCAAACCCCAACCACCTTCCAGCCCCACCTGCCCATCCTCAGCCCATCCCTAACCCCAGCCACCTCTAGCGTGACCCGACTGTCCCCAACGTGACTGTCCCCACCCTGTGTCCTCCCCCACCCCACCACAGGAGAAGGGCTCCACCTTCCTGCAGCTGGGCTCCTCCACGGAGCAGCAGCTCCAGGTGATCTTCGAGGTGCTGGAGGAGTACGACTGGACGGCCTTCGCCGTGGTCACCACGCTGCTGCCCGGCTACGAGGACTTCGTGGACTACGTGGAGGTGCTGACCGACAGCAGCTTCATCGGCTGGGAGCACCGCGGCGTGGTCACCCTGAACCTGACCGACGACCCCGAGGGCGCGCGGACGCGCCGGCAGCTGCGCGAGGTGTCGGCGCAGATCCGCCTGCTCTACTGCTCGCGCGACGAGGCCGAGGCCGTGTTCCGCGCCGCCCGCGACGCCGGCCTCGCCGGGCCCGGCTACATCTGGTTCGTGGTGGGCACCAACCTGGGGGGCAGCGAGCAGCTGCCCGAGCACGCGCCCGCCGGGCTGTTCGCCGTGCTGTCGGCCGGCTGGCGCGACGACCTGCAGCACCGCGTGCGCAACGGCGTGGCCATCGTGGCCAAGGGCGCCGAGGCGCTGCTGCGCGACTACGGCTTCATCCCCGAGTTCAACAACGACTGCCGCGCGCCCAACGTCACCCAGATCAACGACAACCTGCACAGGTGGCGCCGCTCGGGGCGGGTGGTGCTGCCGGGCGGGGCTTGGGGGTGTTGGGGAGGTACTGGTGGCTCTGGATGGGGTTGGGGTGGGTTGGGGACACTCAGGTGGTTCTAGATGGGGTTGGGGACACTCAGGTGGCTCTAGACGTGGTTGGGGTTAGGTTGGGGAGGTACTGGTGGCTCTAGATGGGGTTGGGTTGGGGACACTCAGGTGGCTCTGGATGGGATTAGGTTGGGTTGGGGACACTCAGGTGGCTCTGGATGGGGTTAGGTTGGGTTGGGGACACTCAGGTGTCTCTAGACATGGTTGGGGTCAGGCTGGGGACATTCAGGTGGTTCTAGGCGTGGTTCTAGATATGGTTGGGGTTAGGTTGGGGACGCTCAGGTGGCTCTAGATGGGGTTGGGGTTGGGTTGGGGACGCTCAGGTGGCTCTAGATGGGGTTGGGGTTGGGTTGGGGACGCTCAGGTGGCTCTAGATGGGGTTGGGGTGAGGTTGGGGACACTCAGGTGGCTCTAGATGGGGTTGGGGTTAGGTTGGGGACACTCAGGTGGCTCTAGACATGGTTGGGGTTGGGTTGGGGACACTCAGGTGGCTCTAGATGGGGTTGGGGTTGAGTTGGGGACATTCAGGTGGCCCTGGACACACTCGGGGTCAGGTTGGGGACATTCAGGTGACACTAGACATGCTCGGGGTCAGGTTGGGAACATTCAGGTGACCCTGAACACACTCGGGGTCAGGTTGGGGACATTCAGGTGGCCCTGGACACACTTGGGGTCAGGCTGGGGACATTCGGGTGACCCTGGACACACTCGGGGTCATGTTGGGGACATTCAGGTGACCCTGAACACGCTTGGGGTCAGGTTGGGGACATTCAGGTGACACTAAACGTGCCCGGGGTCCTGTTGGGCAGGTACTTCATGAACATCACGTGGGGACAGAAGGATTTCTCCTTCAACGAGGACGGGTACCTGGTGAACCCCTCGCTGGTCGTCATCTCCCTCAACAAGGAGCGCACCTGGGAGGTGGTGAGTGCCACCCACGGGGACAGGGATGTCACCCACAGGGACAGGGATGTCCCCAGGGCACCTCTCTGCTCGGCGTTGGGGTTCCGGGCACGGTGACAATGCCACCACAGCGTCCCCAGGGCTCGGTGCCATCTGCTCTCCACCGTCCCTCCCCCTCATCCCGCTGTCACGCTGTGTTGTCACAACAACGTGGCACCCGGGGGTGGCACTGACACCTGGGCAGTGACGGGGACATGGCTCGGCCTCCTGCCCTGTCCCGGGGACACCTTGGCTGGCTGCCCACCCAGGTGATCCTGTCATTGTCCCCAGCAGTAATGTCCCATCATGGTGACACCGTGTCCTCTTCCCCATTTCCCTACCACGGTGACAGCACCATTGTCCCCAACGGTGACACCCTGGCACGGGGACATTTCCCAGCCTGTTACCCCTAGCAGTGACACCTTGCCATGGTGACATCCCAGCACGGTCTGTCACCCTCTGGGTGTCCCCACCTGTCCCCAGGTGGGCAGCTGGGAGCAGCAGGTGCTGAGGCTCAAGTACCCGGTGTGGTCACGGTGTGGGAGGTGACACCTTGGCCTGTCCCCACGTGTCCCCACGTGTCCCCACGTGTCCCCAGGTGGGCAGCTGGGAGCAGCAGGTGCTGAGGCTCAAGTACCCAGTGTGGTCACGGTGTAGGTGGTGACATTGCAGGTGGTGACACCTTCTGGGTGGTGACACCTTGGCCTGTCCCTCGTGTCCCCACGTGTCCCCACGTGTCCCCAGGTGGGCAGCTGGGAGCAGCAGGTGCTGAGGCTCAAGTACCCGGTGTGGTCACGGTGTAGGAGGTGACATCCCATCATGGTGACACCTTGGCCTGTCACCCTCTGGGTGTCCATCCCCACGTGTCCCCACGTGTCCCCACGTGTCCCCACGTGTCCCCACGTGTCCCCAGGTGGGCAGCTGGGAGCAGCAGGTGCTGAGGCTCAAGTACCCGGTGTGGTCACACTGTAGGAGGTGACACCTTGGCCTGTCCCCACGTGTCCCCACGTGTCCCCCCGTGTCCCCACGTGTCCCCCCAGGTGGGCAGCTGGGAGCAGCAGGTGCTGAGGCTCAAGTACCCGGTGTGGTCACGGTGTAGGAGGTGACATTGTATGTGGTGACACAGTGTAGGAGGTGACACCTTGGCCTGTCCCCACGTGTCCCCACGTGTCCCCCCATGTCCCCAGGTGGGCAGCTGGGAGCAGCAGGTGCTGAGGCTCAAGTACCCGGTGTGGTCGCGCTACGGACGGTTCCTGCAGCCCGTGGAGGACGGGCGGCACCTGACGGTGGCCACGCTGGAGGAACGTCCCTTTGTCATCGTGGAGAACATCGACCCCGCCACCGGCACCTGCATCCGCGACTCCGTGCCCTGCCGGCACCAGCTCAACCGCACCGCCAGGTGGGGACACCTGGGACACCTGGGGGACACCTGGGGGACAGCTGGGGGACACCTGGGGGACACCTGGGACACCTAGGGGACACCTGGGACACCTAGGGGACACCTGGGACAGCTGGGGAACACCTGGGGGACACCTGGGACACCTAGGGGACACCTGGGACAGCTGGGGGACAGCTGGGGAACACCTGGGGGACAGCTGGGACACCTAGGGGACACCTGGGACAGCTGGGGGACAGCTGGGGGACACCTGGGACACCTGGGGGACACCTGGGGGACAGCTGGGGAACACCTGGGGGACAGCTGGGGAACACCTGGGGAACACCTGGGACACCTAGGGGACACCTGGGACAGCTGGAGGACAGCTGGGGGACACCTGGGGGATACCTGGGACAGCTGGGGGACACCTGGGGGACAGCTGGGGGTGGCTCTGCCAGGTGGGGGACACCTGGGACAGCTGGGGGACACCTGGGACAGCTGAGGATGGCACTGACAGGTGGGGGACACATGGGACACCTGGGGGACACCTGGGGGACAGCTGGGGAACACCTGGGGAACACCTGGAACAGCTGGGGGTGGCACTGCCAGGTGGGGGACATGTGGGACAGCTGGGGGACAGCTGGGGGACACCTGGGGGTGGCACTGCCCGGGTGGGGGGACACCTGGGTCAGGTGGGGGTGGCATCATCAGGTGGGGGACACACCTGTGTTCTGGAGGTGTTCTCTGTCCCCCTGGAGGTGACACTTTGACCATGGGGGTGTCCCTGGCACCCTGGGGGTGTCCCCAAGACCCTGAGGGTGTCCCCAAAGCCCTGGGGGTGTCCCCAAGACCCTGAGGGTGTCCCCAAGACTCTGGGGGTTTCCCCAGGACCCTGGGGGTGTCCCCAAGACCCTGAGGGTGTCCCCAAGGCCCTGGGGGTGTCCCCAAGGCCCTGGGGGTGTCCCCACCACCCTGAGGGTGTCCCCAAGACCCTGGGGGTGTCCCCAAGACTCTGGGGGTGTCCCCAAGGCCCTGGGGGTGTCCCCAAGACCCTGGTGGTGTCCCCAAGACCCTGACAGTGTCCCCAAGGCCCTGGGGGTGTCCCCAAGACCCTGAGGGTGTCCCCAAGACTCTGGGGGTGTCCCCAAGGCCCTGGGGGTGTCCCCAAGACCCTGGTGGTGTCCCCAAGGCCCTGGGGTGTCCCCACCACCTTGAGGGTGTCCCCAAGGCCCTGGGGGTGTCCCCAAGGCCCTGGTGGTGTCCCCAAGACCCTGACGGTGTCCCCAAGACCCTGGGGGTGTCCCCAAGACCCTGAGGGTGTCCCCAAGACTCTGGTGGTGTCCCCAAGACTCTGGGGGTGTCCCCAAGACCCTGGGGGTGTCCCCAAGACTCTGGGGGTGTCCCCAAGACCCTGGGGGTGTCCCCAAGACCTTGAGGGTGTCCCCAAGACCCTGGGGGTGTCCCCAAGACTCTGGAGGTTTCCCCACCACCTTGAGGGTGTCCCCACCACTCTGGGGGTGTCCCCAAGGCCCTGGGGGTGTCCCCATCACTCTGGGGGTCCCCTGCAGCCCCCCGCCCTTTGAGAAGAAGTGCTGCAAAGGTTTCTGCATCGACATCCTGAAGCGCCTGGCGCGGGCCCTGGGCTTCACCTACGACCTGTACCTGGTCACCAACGGCAAGCACGGCAAGAAGATCGATGGCGTCTGGAACGGCATGGTGGGGGAGGTGGGACCCCCCAAAACACCTCCCTGCACCCCAAAAACACCCCTTTGTGCCCCAAAAATACCCCAAAGCCACCATGGAGACCCCATGGCGATGGGGGATAGGGAGAGACCCCCAGGGAGGGCATGGGGGGAGGTGGGACCCCCCAAAACACCTCCCTGCACCCCAAAAACACCCCTCTGTACCCCAAAAATACCCCTCTGCACCCCAAAAATACCCCTCTGCTCCCCAAAAATACACCTCTGCACCCCAAAAATACCCTTCTGCCCTCCAAAAATACCCCTTTGTGCCCCAAAAATACCCCTTTGTGCCCCAAAAATACCTCTCTGCACCCCAAAAATACCCCTTTGTGCCCCAAAAATACCCCTCTGCACCCCAAAAATACCCCTCTGCACCCCAAAAATACCCCTTTGTGCCCCAAAAATACCCCTCTGTACCCCAAAAATACCCCTCTGTACCCCAAAATACCCCTTTGTGCCCCAAAAATACCCCTCTGCACCCCAAAAATACCCCTCTGCACCCCAAAAATACCCCTTTGTGCCCCAAAAATACCCCTCTGTACCCCAAAAATACCCCTCTGTACCCCAAAATACCCCTTTGTGCCCCAAAAAACCCCTCTGCACCCCAAAAATACCCCTCTGTACCCCAAAAATACCCCTTTGTGCCCCAAAAATACCCCTTTGTGCTCCAAAAATACCGCTCTGCACCCCAAAAATACCCCTTTGTTCCCCAAAAATACCCCTTTGTGCCCCAAAAATACCCCTCTGCACCCCAAAAATACCCCTTTGTACCCCAAAAATACCCCTCTGCACCCCAAAAATACCCAAAATACCCCTTTGTGCCCCAAAAATACCCCTCTGTACCCCAAAAATACCCCTCTGCACCCCAAAAATACCCTCTGCACCCCAAAAATACCCCTCTGCACCCCGAAAATACCCCTCTGTGCCCCAAAAATACCCCTCTGCACCCCAAAAATACCCCTCTGTGCCCCAAAAATACCCCTCTGCACCCCAAAAATACCCTCTGCACCCCAAAAATACCCCTTTGTACCCCAAAAATACCCCTTTGTGCCCCAAAAATACCCCTCTGTACCCCAAAAATACCCTCTGCACCCCAAAAATACCCCTCTGCACCCCAAAAATACCCCTTTGTGCCCCAAAAATACCCCTTTGTACCCCAAAAATACCCCTTTGTGCCCCAAAAATACCCCTCTGTACCCCAAAAATACCCTCTGCACCCCAAAAATACCCCTCTGCACCCCAAAAATACCCCTTTGTGCCCCAAAAATACCCCTCTGTACCCCAAAATACCCCTTTGTGCCCCAAAAATACCCCTCTGCACCCCAAAAATACCTCTCTGCACCCCAAAAATACCCCTCTGCACCCCAAAAATACCCCTCTGCACCCCAAAAATACCCCTTTGCACCCCAAAAATACCCCTTTGTGCCCCAAAAATACCCCTCTGCACCCCAAAAATACCCCTTTGTGCCCCAAAAATACCCCTTTGTGCCCCAAAAACTGCTCCCTGCACCCCAAAAATACCCCTCTGTACCCCAAAAATACCCCTCTGCACCCCAAAAATACCCCTCTGTGCCCCAAAAAATACCCTCTGCACCCCAAAAATACCCCTTTGTGCCCCAAAAATACCCCTCTGTGCCCCAAAAATACCCCTTTGTGCCCCAAAAATACCCCTCTGCACCCCAAAAATCCCCCTCTGCACCCCAAAAATACCCCAAACCCACCATGGAGACCCCGTGGCGATGGGGGCTGGGGAGAGACCCCCAGGGAAGGCAACCAAGGAGGGCTGGGGAGGGCAGGAGAGGACCCCAAAAAAAGTCCCCTGACCACACCCCTCTGACCACACCCCTGACCACGCCCCCTGACCACGCCCTGCCCCGCCCAGGTGTTCTACCGCCGCGCGGACATGGCCATCGGCTCGCTGACCATCAACGAGGAGCGCTCCGAGATCATCGACTTCTCCGTGCCCTTCGTGGAGACCGGCATCAGCGTCATGGTGTCCCGCAGCAACGGCACCGTGTCCCCCTCCGCCTTCCTGGGTACCCCAAAACCCCAAAGGGACCCCAAAATCCTGATTGGGATCCCCCAAACCCAACTGGGATCCCACAAATCCCAACCGGCATCAGCGTCATGGTGTCCCGCAGCAACGGCACCGTGTCCCCCTCCGCCTTCCTGGGTACCCCAAAACCCCAAAGGGACCCCAAAATCCCAAAGGGACCCCAAAATCCGGATTGGGACCCCAAAATCCCAACTGGGATCCCCCAAAATCCCAACCGGCATCAGCGTCATGGTGTCCCGCAGCAACGGCACCGTGTCCCCCTCCGCCTTCCTGGGTACCCCAAAATCCCGATTGGGACCCCAAAACCCCAAAGGGACCCCAAAATCCAACTGGGATCCCCCAAACCCAACTGGGATCCCCAAAATCCTGATTGGGACCCCAAAATCCAACTGGGATCTCCCAAATCCCAACCGGCATCAGCGTCATGGTGTCCCGCAGCAACGGCACCGTGTCCCCCTCCGCCTTCCTGGGTACCCCAAAGGGACCCCAAAGGGACCCCAAAATCCAACTGGGATCCCCAAAATCCTGATTGGGACCCCCAAAATCCCAACTGGGATCTCCAAATCCCAACCGGCATCAGCGTCATGGTGTCCCGCAGCAACGGCACCGTGTCCCCCTCCGCCTTCCTGGGTACCCCAAAATCCTGATTGGGACCCCAAAATCCCAAAGGGACCCCAAAATCCAGATTGGGATCCCCCAAACCCAACTGGGATCCCACAAATCCCAACCGGCATCAGCGTCATGGTGTCCCGCAGCAACGGCACCGTGTCCCTCTCCGCCTTCCTGGGTACCCCAAAACCCCAAAGGGACCCCAAAATCCTGATTGGGACCCTAAAATCCAACTGGGATCCCCAAAATCCTGATTGGGACCCCAAAATCCAACTGGGATCCTCCAAATCCCAACTGGGATTCCCCAAAATCCCAACCGGCATCAGCGTCATGGTGTCCCGCAGCAACGGCACCGTGTCCCCCTCCGCCTTCCTGGGTACCCCAAAACCCCAAAGGGACCCCAAAATCCAACTGGGATCCCCAAAATCCTGATTGGGACCCCCAAAATCCGGATTGGGACCCCAAAATCCCAACTGGGATCTCCAAATCCCAACCGGCATCAGCGTCATGGTGTCCCGCAGCAACGGCACCGTGTCCCCCTCCGCCTTCCTGGGTACCCCAAAATCCTGACTGGGACCCCAAAACCCCAAAGGGACCCCAAAATCCAACTGGGATCCCCAAAATCCTGATTGGGACCCCCAAAATCCCATCTGGGATCCCCCAAACCCAACTGGGATCCCCCAAAATCCCAACTGGGATCCCCCGTGTCCCCAGTGTCCCCGCAGAGCCGTACAGCCCGGCCGTGTGGGTGATGATGTTCGTCATGTGTCTCACCGTGTGTCCCCATGTCCCCAATGTCCCCATGTCCCCCTGTCTCCCTCATGTCCCCAATGTCCCCAATGTCCCAATGTCCCTCATGTCCCCAATGTCCCCAATGTCCCAATGTCCCCAATGTCCCCGATGTCCCCAATGTCCCTCATGTCCCCAGTGTCCCCAATGTCCCCGATGTCCCCAATGTCCCTGGTGTCCCCACGGAGCCGTACAGCCCGGCCGTGTGGGTGATGATGTTCTTCATGTGTCTCACCGTGTGTCCCCATGTCCCCAATGTCCCCAATGTCCCCGATGTCCCCGATGTCCCCAATGTCCCCAATGTCCCCTCATGTCCCCAGTGTCCCCAATGTCCCCAATGTCCCCAATGTCCCCGGTGTCCCCGCAGAGCCGTACAGCCCGGCCGTGTGGGTGATGATGTTCGTCATGTGTCTCACCGTGTGTCCCCATGTCCCCAATGTCCCCATGTCCCCCTGTCTCCCTCATGTCCCCAATGTCCCCAATGTCCCAATGTCCCTCATGTCCCCAATGTCCCCAATGTCCCAATGTCCCCAATGTCCCCGATGTCCCCAATGTCCCTCATGTCCCCAATGTCCCCAATGTCCCCCATGTCCCCAATGTCCCCAATGTCCCCAATGTCCCCAATGTCCCCAATGTCCCCCATGTCCCCTCATGTCCCCAATGTCCCCAATGTCCCCGATGTCCCCGGTGTCCCCGCAGAGCCGTACAGCCCGGCCGTGTGGGTGATGATGTTCGTCATGTGTCTCACCGTGTGTCCCCAATGTCCCCAATGTCCCCTGATGTCCCCCAATGTCCCCGGTGTCCCCGCAGAGCCGTACAGCCCGGCCGTGTGGGTGATGATGTTCGTCATGTGTCTCACCGTGGTGGCCGTCACCGTCTTCATCTTCGAGTACTTCAGCCCCGTGGGCTACAACCGCAGCCTGGCCAGCGGCCAGCGTGAGTCACCCGCTGTCCCCGTGTCACCCCGTGTCCCCAGGTGACCCCTGGTGTCCCTCACCTTCACCAGTGACAAATCCATCGGCTGCTCTGGGCGTTGAGGGGTCATCTCGTGTCCCCTTGTGACACTCCCAGTGTCCCCTGTCCCTGTGTGACCTCAGGTGACCCCAGGTGACCCCAGGTGACCCTGTCCCCCCCCACCAGCAGCGTGTCCATCTGGCTGCAGTGGCCATTGGTGGCACCTTGTCCCTGTGTGACCCCATGGTGTCCCCTGTCCCTGTGTGACCCCAGGTGACCCTGTATGACCCCAGGTGACCCTGTCCCCGTGTCCCCTGTCCCCCCAGGCGCGGGTGGCTCCACCTTCACCATCGGCAAGTCCATCTGGCTGCCATTGGTGACACCTGTCCCTGTATGACCCCATGATGTCCCCTGTCCCTGTATGACCCCAGGTGACCCCAGGTGACCCTGTCCCGCTGTCCCCTGTCCCCCCAGGCGCGGGTGGCTCCACCTTCACCATCGGCAAGTCCATCTGGCTGCCATTGGTGACACCTGTCCCTGTGTGACCCCAGGTGACCCCAGGTGACCCCAGGTGACCCCAGGTGACCCTGTCCCCGTGTCCCCTGTCCCCCAGGCACGGGTGGCTCCACCTTCACCATCGGCAAGTCCATCTGGCTGCCATTGGTGACACCTGTCCCTGTATGACCCCATGATGTCCCCTGTCCCTGTATGACCCCAGGTGACCCCAGGTGACCCTGTCCCGCTGTCCCCTGTCCCCCCAGGCGCGGGTGGCTCCACCTTCACCATCGGCAAGTCCATCTGGCTGCCATTGGTGACACCTGTCCCTGTATGACCCCAGGTGACCCCAGGTGACCCTGTCCCCGTGTCCCCTGTCCCCCCAGGCGCGGGTGGCTCCACCTTCACCATCGGCAAGTCCATCTGGCTGCCATTGGTGACACCTGTCCCTGTGTGACCCCATGGTGTCCCCTGTCCCTGTGTGACCCCAGGTGACCCTGTATGACCCCAGGTGACCCTGTCCCACTGTCCCCTGTCCCCCCAGGCGCGGGTGGCTCCACCTTCACCATCGGCAAGTCCATCTGGCTGCCATTGGTGACACCTGTCCCTGTATGACCCCATGATGTCCCCTGTCCCTGTATGACCCCAGGTGACCCCAGGTGACCCTGTCCCGCTGTCCCCTGTCCCCCCAGGCGCGGGTGGCTCCACCTTCACCATCGGCAAGTCCATCTGGCTGCCATTGGTGACACCTGTCCCTGTATGACCCCAGGTGACCCCAGGTGACCCTGTATGACCCCAGGTGACCCCAGGTGACCCTGTCCCCGTGTCCCCTGTCCCCCCAGGCGCGGGTGGCTCCACCTTCACCATCGGCAAGTCCATCTGGCTGCCATTGGTGACACCTGTCCCTGTGTGACCCCATGGTGTCCCCTGTCCCTGGGTGACCCCAGGTGACCCCAGGTGACCCTGTCCCCGTGTCCCCTGTCCCCCCAGGCGCGGGTGGCTCCACCTTCACCATCGGCAAGTCCATCTGGCTGCCATTGGTGACACCTGTCCCTGTATGACCCCATGGTGTCCCCTGTCCCTGTGTGAACCCAGGTGACCCCAGGTGACCCCAGGTGACCCTGTCCCCATGTCCCCTGTCCCCCCAGGCGCGGGTGGCTCCACCTTCACCATCGGCAAGTCCATCTGGCTGCCATTGGTGACACCTGTCCCTGTATGACCCCAGGTGACCCCAGGTGACCCTGTATGACCCCAGGTGACCCCAGGTGACCCTGTCCCCGTGTCCCCTGTCCCCCCAGGCGCGGGTGGCTCCACCTTCACCATCGGCAAGTCCATCTGGCTGCCATTGGTGGCACCTGTCCCTGTGTGACCCCAGGTGACCCCAGGTGACCCCAGGTGACCCCAGGTGACCCCAGGTGACCCTGTCCCCGTGTCCCCTGTCCCCCCAGGCGCGGGTGGCTCCACCTTCACCATCGGCAAGTCCATCTGGCTGCCATTGGTGACACCTTGTCCCTGTGTGACCCCGTGGTGTCCCCTGTGCCTGTATGACCCCAGGTGACCCCAGGTGACCCCAGGTGACCCTGTCCTGCTGTCCCCTGTCCCCCCAGGC
This sequence comes from Haemorhous mexicanus, assembly GCF_027477595.1. Taxonomy (NCBI): domain Eukaryota; kingdom Metazoa; phylum Chordata; class Aves; order Passeriformes; family Fringillidae; genus Haemorhous; species Haemorhous mexicanus. The sequence continues at coordinate 17,391,811 of NC_082356.1, forward strand.
GCGGGTGGCTCCACCTTCACCATCGGCAAGTCCATCTGGCTGCTGTGGGCGCTGGTGTTCAACAACTCGGTGCCGGTGGAGAACCCCAAGGGCACCACCAGCAAGATCATGGTGCTGGTCTGGGCCTTCTTCGCCGTCATCTTCCTCGCCAGCTACACCGCCAACCTGGCGGCCTTCATGATCCAGGAGGAGTACGTGGACACCGTGTCCGGCCTCAGCGACCGCAAGGTGACACGCGCGACACCGGGGGGACACCGGGGGGACACTGGGGGGCAGCAGGGGGACACTGCGGGGAAACCGGGGGGAGAGCAGGGGGACACCGGGGGGACACTGGGGGGACACTGGGGGGAGACTGGGGGGCAGCAGGGGGACACTGCGGGGAAACCGGGGGGAGAGCAGGGGGACACCGGGGGGACACTGGGGGGACATCAGGGGGACACTGGGGGAACATCAGGGGGACACTGGGGGGACATTGGGGGACACATTGGGGGAAACCAGGGAGACATCAGGGTGACATCAGGGGGACACTGCGGGGAAACCGCGGGGAGAGCAGGGGGACACCGGGGGGACATCAGGGGGACACCGGGGGGACATCAGGGGGACACTGGGGGGACATTGGGGGAAACCAGGGAGACATCAGGGTGACATCAGGGGGACACTGCGGGGAAACCGGGGGGAGAGCAGGGGGACACCGGGGGACATCAGGGGGACACTGGGGGGACACTGGGGGGGCAGCAGGGGGACACTGGGGGGAAACCGGGGGGACATTGGGGGGACACTGGGGGGACACTGGGGGGACACTGTGGGGAAACCGGGGGGAGAGCAGGGGGACACTGGGGGGACACTGGGGGGACACCGGGGGGACATCAGGGGGACACTGAGGGGACATTGGGGGAAACCAGGGAGACATCAGGGTGACATCAGGGGGACACTGGGGGGAAACTGGGGGGAGAGCAGGGGGACACTGGGGGAACATCAGGGGGACACTGGGGGGACACTGGGGGGCAGCAGGGGGACACTGGGGGGAAACCGGGGGGAGAGCAGGGGGACACTGGGGGGACATCAGGGGGACACTGGGGGGAGACTGGGGGGACACCACAAGGACATTGCGGGGACATTGTGGGGACATTGTGGGGACACTGGGGGGAAACCAGGGGGAGACCAGGGGGGACACCACAGGGACATGGTGGGGACATTGTGGGGACACCAGGGGGACACTGGGGGGAAACTGGGGGGACACCACATGGACATGTCAGGGACACCAGGGGGACACTGGGGGGACATCAGGGGGACACTGGGGGGAAACGGGGAGGACATCAAAAGGAGACCGGGGGAACACTGGAAAGACACTGTGGGGACACTGTGGGACACCAGGGGGACACTGGGGGGAAACCAGGGAGACATCAGGGGGACACTGGGGGGACACCACAGAGACATTGTGGGGAGACCAGGGGGACATCAGGGGGACACTGGGGGGAAACTGGGGGGACACCACATGGACATGGTGGGGAGACCAGGGGGACACCGGGGGGACATCAGGAGGACACTGGGGGGAGACCAGGGGACAGCGACAGGAGACCAGGGGGACACTGAGGGGACATCGAGGGGACACTGGGGGGACATCGGGGGGAAACCAGGGAGACATCAGGGGGACACCAGGGGGACACTGGGGGTAAACCAGGGGGACACTGTGCAGACATCGGGGGGACACTGAGGAAACATCGGGGGGACACTGTGGGGCACCAGGGGGACACTGGGGGACATCGGGGGGAAACCCAGGGGGACATCAGGGGGACATTGGAGAGACACCAAGGGGAGACCGGGGGACATCGGGGACACACCACGGGGACACAGGGAGGACACTGGGGGACACTGGGGGACACCGTGAGGAGACCGGGGGGACATCAGGGCAACACCAGGGGGACACTGGGGACACGAGGGGGACATAGGAGAAAACCAGGGGGACATCGGGGGGACAGCAGGAGGGTCACTTTTGGGGGTCACTTTAGGGGGTCACTTTTGGGGGTCACTTTTGGGGGCCACTTTTGGGGGTCACTTTTGGGGGTCACTTTTCAGGGTTTGCTGGGTCCCTGTCGGCCCAGGTGGCTTTTTGCCCATTCCAAGGCAATTTTTGGGGTTCCTGATGTGATTTTGGGGTCCCTGATGTGATTTTTTGGGGTTCCTGATGTGATTTTGGCGTCCCTGATGTGATTTTGGGGTCCCTGAGGTGATTTTGGGGTGTTTTGGTGCAGTTCCAGCGGCCCCAGGAGCAGTACCCCCCGCTGAAGTTCCTGATGTGATTTTTGGGGTTCCTGATGTGATTTTTGGGGTCCCTGAGGTGATTTTGGTGTCCCTGATGTGATTTTTGGTGTCCCTGAGGTGTTTTTGGGGTTCCTGATGTGATTTTGGGGTCCCTGAGGTGATTTTGGTGTCCCTGATGTGATTTTTGGTGTCCCTGAGGTGTTTTTGGGGTTCCTGATGTGATTTTGGTGTCCCTGATGTGATTTTGGGGTCCCTGAGGTGATTTTGGTGTCCCTGATGTGATTTTTGGTGTCCCTGAGGTGTTTTTGGGGTTCCTGATGTGATTTTGGGGTTCCTGATGTGATTTTGGGGTCCCTGATGTGATTTTGGTGTCCCTGATGTGATTTTTGGTGTACCTGAGGTGATTTTTGGGGTCCCTGATGTGATTTTTGGGGTCCCTGATGTGATTTTGGTGTCCCTGATGTGATTTTGGTGTCCCTGAGGTGATTTTGGTGTCCCTGATGTGATTTTTGGGGTCCCTGATGTGATTTTGGGGTCCCTGAGGTGATTTTGGGGTCCCTGAGGTGATTTTGGGGTGTTTTGGTGCAGTTCCAGCGGCCCCAGGAGCAGCACCCCCCGCTGAAGTTCCTGAGATGATTTTTGGGGTTCCTGATGTGATTTGGGGTTCCTGATGTGATTTTTGGGGTTCCTGATGTGATTTTGGGGTCCCTGATGTGATTTTTGGTGTCCCTGAGGTGTTTTTGGTGTTCCTGATGTGATTTTTGGGGTCCCTGAGGTGATTTTGGGGTCCCTGATGTGATTTTTGGGGTCCCTGAGGTGATTTTGGGGTCCCTGATGTGATTTTGGTGTCCCTGAGGTGATTTTTGGGGTTCCTGATGTGATTTTTGGGGTCCCTGATGCGATTTTGGTGTCCCTGATGTGATTTTTGGTGTCCCTGAGGTGTTTTTGGTATCCCTGATGTGATTTTGGTGTCCCTGAGGTGATTTTGGGGTCCCTGAGGTGATTTTGGGGTGTTTTGGTGCAGTTCCAGCGGCCCCAGGAGCAGCACCCCCCGCTGAAGTTCCTGAGATGATTTTGGGGTCCCTGAGTTGATTTTGGTGTCCCTGAGGTGATTTTGGGGTTCCTGAGGTGATTTTGGTGTCCCTGATGTGATTTTGGGGTCCCTGATGTGATTTTTGGTGTCCCTGAGGTGATTTTGGGGTCCCTGAGGTGATTTTTGGTGTCCCTGATGTGATTTTGGTGTCCCTGATGTGATTTTGGGGTCCCTGAGGTGATTTTGGGGTCCCTGAGGTGATTTTGGGGTGTTTTGGTGCAGTTCCAGCGGCCCCAGGAGCAGCACCCCCCGCTGAAGTTCCTGATGTGATTTTGGGGTCCCTGATGTGATTTGGGGTCCCTGAGGTGATTTTGGGGTCCCTGAGGTGATTTTGGGGTGTTTTGGTGCAGTTCCAGCGGCCCCAGGAGCAGTACCCCCCGCTGAAGTTCGGCACGGTGCCCAACGGCAGCACGGAGAAGAACATCCGCAGCAACTACCCGGCCATGCACAGCTACATGGTGCGCTACAACCAGCGCGGCGTGGAGGACGCGCTGCAGCACCTCAAAACGGGGTAAGAACCCGGGAAATCGGGAAAAACGGGGAACAATGGGGAAAAATGGGGGGAAAATGGGGGGGAAATGGGGGAAAATGGGGGGAAATGGGGGAAAAATGGGGGGAAAGGGGGAAAAATGGGGGGGAAATGGGGGGAAATGGGGGGGAAAGGGGGTATGGGGGGGTTAGAACCAGCGCGGAGTCGGGGACGCACTGCAGCACCTCAAAACGGGGTAAGAACCCGGGAAATTGGGAAAAACGGGGAACAATGGAGAAAAATGGGGGGAAATGGGGGGGAAAGGGGAAAAAATGGGGGAAAAGGGGGAAAAATGGGGGAAATGGGGGGGAAATGGGGTATGGGGGGGCTACAACCAGAATGGAGTGGGGGACGCGCTGCAGCACCTCAAAATGGGGTAAGAAACCGGGAAATCGGGAAAAATGGGGAACAATGGGGAAAAAATGGGGGGAAATGGGGAAAATACAGGGGAAAAGGGGGAAAAATGGAAGGAAAATGGGGAAAAATGGGGGAAAAATGGGGGGGAAATGGGGTATGGGGGGGTTAGAACCAGCGCGGAGTGGGGGACATGCTGCAGCACCTCAAAACGGGGTAAGAACCCGGGAAATCGGGAAAAACGGGGAACAATGGGGAAAATGGGGGGAAATGGGGAAAAATGGGGGGAAAGGGGGGAAAAGGGGTACGGGGAAAAAATCGGGGAATGGGCAATAAAAAAGGGAGAATTGGGGTGGAGTCTGAGATGGGAGGAGCCTGGAGGGGAGGAGCTTAACATAGGAGGGCGTGGCTTGGTGTGGGCGTGGCATATGATGGACAGAAGCAAATAGAGGAGGGGCCTTTGAGGGAGGGGGGGCTTTATGGGAGTGGGCGGAGCCTGATAATAAATGGGTGGAGTTGTATAATTTATGCAATGGGCGTGGCTTTGTGGGCGTGACTCAAGCACATGTTTGTCATCTGTGGGCGGAGCTTAGCGCACAGGGCGTGGCCTGTAGGTGATGGGCGGGGTTTATGGGGATTGACAGCACCATGGCTGATCCTGTGGGCGGGGTTTAGTGCACAGGTAATGCTGTGGGTGGGGCTTTAAAGGCTGTGGGCGGAGCCACGTGGCCATCACCTATATGTGGGCGGGGCTTAGGAGTATCGCCAACACCGTAGGTGCCACTGTGGGCGGGGCTTAGTGCACAGGTGAGGCTGTGGGCGTGGTTTAGGCACGGTGGGCGGAGCCTGGTGTGCAATGGGCGTGGCCTATAGCCTGTGGGCGGGGCACAGGGACAGCGTTAAGTGCACAGGTGATGCCGTGGGCGGGCTTTATGGTCCTGTGGGCGGGGTCTCCGAGCGGTGGGCGTGGCTTAGTCAAGTGGGCGTGTCCCTCAGGAAGCTGGACGCCTTCATCTACGACGCGGCCGTGCTGAACTACATGGCCCGCAAGGAGGAGGGCTGCAAGCTGGTCACCATCGGCTCGGGGAAGGTCTTCGCCTCCACGGGCTACGGCATCGCCCTGCAGCGGGGATCGCGCTGGAAGCGCCCCGTGGACCTGGCCCTGCTCCAGCTCCTGGGGGACGGTGGGTCTGGGGGGTTTGGGGGGTTTTTGGGGGGTCTTTGGGGGGTTTTTGGGGGTCCTTGGGGGGGTCTTTGGGGGGTTTTGGGGTCCCTACGGCATCGCCCTGCAGCGGGGATCGCGCTGGAAGCGCCCCGTGGGCCTGGCCCTGCTCCAGCTCCTGGGGGACGGTGGGGTCTGGGGGCTCTGGGGGGTCTTTGGGGGGTTTTTTGGGGGGTCCTTGGGGGGTTTGAGGGGCTTTTGGGGGGTCTTTGGGGGGTCTGGGGTCCCTATGGCATCGCCCTGCAGCGGGGATCGCGCTGGAAGCGCCCCGTGGACCTGGCCCTGCTCCAGCTCCTGGGGGACGGTGGGTCGGGGGGTTTGGGGGTTCCTTGGGGGGTTTTTTGGGGGGTTTGGGGGGTCCTTGGGGGTGTCTTTGGGGGGTTTGGGGGGGTCCTTGGGGGGTCTTTGGGGGGTCCTTGGGGGTCTTTGGGGGGTTTGGGGTCCCTACGGCATCGCCCTGCAGCGGGGGATCGCGCTGGAAGCGCCCCGTGGACCTGGCCCTGCTCCAGCTCCTGGGGGACGGTGGGGGTCTGGGGGTTTGGGGGGTCTTTGGGGTCCTGGAGGGGTTTTGGACCTTCTAACACCTCAAAATGACCCCTCAGCCTCCCAAGAGGACCTTTAAACCCCCCTGAGATACCCCAAACCCCCTGAGATACCCCCAAACCCCTTAAAATGCCCTCAAACCACCCCGAGGTGCCTCCAAATCCCCAAGGAACTTCTCCAGGAGCTCTGGGAACCGCTCTAAGACCCAAAGAGGTCCTCCAAACCCCCCTGAGATGACCCCTAACCCCCTGAGACACCCCCAACCCCCCTGAGATGCCCCCCAAACCCCCTGAGATGCCCCCAACCCCCCTGAGATGCCCCCAACCCCCCAAGAAGCTCCCAAACCCCCCCAAGAAGCCCCCAAACCCCCCCGAGATGCCCCCAAATCCCCCTGAGCTGTCCCCAAACCCTCCCGAGATGCCCCCAAATCCCCCCTGAGCTGTCCCCAAACCCCCCCGAGATGCCCCCAAACCCCCCTGAAATGCCTCCAAACCCCCCAAGAAGCTCCCAAACCCCCCTGAGATGCCCCCAAACCCCCCCGAGCTGCCCCAGGCCCCGCTGACCCCGATCCTGCCCTCCCAGACGAGATCGAGATGCTGGAGCGGCTCTGGCTGTCGGGGATCTGCCACCAGGAGAAGCTGGAGGTGATGAGCAGCAAGCTGGACATCGACAACATGGCCGGGGTCTTCTACATGCTGCTGGTGGCCATGGGGCTGAGCCTGCTGGTCTTCGCCTGGGAGCACCTGGTGCACTGGAAGCTCAGACACCTGGGCACACCTGGGCGGCTGCGCTGCCTGCTGGCCATCAGCAGGGTACGGGGACACTGGGGACAGGGAGGACACTGGGGACACTGGGGGGATTGGGGGCACTGGGGGGTTTGGGGACACTGGGGACACTGGGGACATTGGGGGGGATTGGGGACATTGGGGGGACTGGGGACACTGGGGGGATTGGGGCACTGGAAGTTGAGACACCTGGGCACACCTGGGCGGCTGCGCTGCCTGCTGGCCATCAGCAGGGTATGGGGACACTGGGGACAGGGGGGGGACTGGGGACAGGGGGGACACTGGGGGGACTGGGGACATTGGGGACACTGGGGGCACTGGAAGCTCAGACACCTGGGCACACCTGGGCACACCTGGGCGCTGCCTGCTGGCCATCAGCAGGGTACAGGGACACTGGGGACAGGGGGGACACTGGAGGGATTGGGGGGATTGGGGACACTGGGGACACTGGGGGGACTGGGGACATTGGGGACATTTGGGGGCACTGGGGACATTGGGGGGCTTGGGGACACTGGGGGCTTGGGGACACTGGGGACACTGGGGGCACTGGAAGCTCAGACACCTGGGCACACCTGGGCGGCTGCGCTGCCTGCTGGCCATCAGCAGGGTACGGGGACACTGGGGACACTGGGGGGATTGGGGGCACTGGGGGGTTTGGGGACACTGGGGGGATTGGGGACACTGG
>NC_082356.1:17399783-17439200 GCF_027477595.1 Haemorhous mexicanus
GGAAGGGCGGGAAAATGTGAGGGCAAAAGGGAGGAGACCATGAGGAGAGAAAAAGGGCGGGAAACGTGAGGGGAGGGAAGGGAGGGAAAACGTGAGGGGAGAAAAGGGCGGGAAACGTGAGGGGGAAAAGGGAAACGTGAGGGAAAAAGGGAGGAAAGCATGAGGAAAACAGACAGGAAATGTGAGGGGAAAAGGCAGAAAGTGTGAGAAGAAAAAGGCAGAAAATGTGAGGGGTAAAGGGCAGGAAACGTGAGGGGAGAAAAAAGAGCGGGAAACGTGAGGGGAGAAAAGGGAGGGAAACGTGAGGGGGGAAGAGGGAGGGAAAGTGAGGAGAAATAGGGAGGAAGAAACAGGGAAAAAATGTCAGGAAATGTGAGGGGGAAAGGCAGGAAGTGTGAGAGGAAAAAGGGCAGAAACTGTGAGGGGAAAAGGGCGGGAAACGTGAGGGGAGAAAACGGCGGGAAAACGTGAGGGAGGAAAAGGAGGGAAATGTGAGGTGAAAAGGGATTAAATGTGAGAGGAAAAAAGGGCAGAAATTGTGAGGGGAAAAGTGAGAAACATGAGGGGGAAAGGGCGGGAAATGTGAGGGCAAAAGGGAGGAGACCATGAGGAGAGAAAAAGGGCGGGAAGTGTGAGGGGAGGGAAGGGAGGGAAGGGAGGGAAACGTGAGGGGAGAAAAGGGCGGGAAGCGTGATGGGAAAAAGGAAACATGAGGGAAAAAGGGAGGAAAGCATGAGGAAAACAGACAGGAAATGTGAGGGGAAAAGGCAGGAAGTGTGAGAAGAAAAAGGCAGAAAATGTGAGGGGTAAAGGGCAGGAAACGTGAGGGGAGAAAATGGCGGGAAACGTGAGGGGAGAAAATGGCGGGAAACGTGAGGGGGAGAAAATGGCGGGAAATGTGAGGGGGAAAAGGGAGGGAAACGTGAGGGGAGAAAAGGGAGGGAAAGTGAGGAGAAATAGGGAGGAAGAAACAGGGAAAAATGTCAGGAAATGTGAGGGGGAAAGGCAGGAAGTGTGAGAGGAAAAAGGGCAGAAAATGTGAGGGGAAAAGGGCGGGAAACGTGAGGGGAGAAAACGGCGGGAAACGTGAGGGGAGAAAAGGAGGGAAATGTGAGGTGAAAAGGGAGGAAATGTGAGAGGAAAAAGGGCAGAAAATGTGAGGGGAAAAGCGAGAAATGTGAGGGGAAAAGAGCGGGAAATGTGAGGGGGGAAAACGGCGGGAAAATGTGAGGGGGAAAAGGGAGGAAAAAATGAGGAAAAAAGCCAGGAAATGCGAGGGGAAAAGGGCAGAAATTGTGAGGGCAAAAGTGAGAAACGTGAGAGGGAAAAGGGAGGGAAATATGAGATCTTCTCCTCCCCCGTTCCCTGCCCTGCCCCCGCTGAAATCCCAGACTCCCCATTCCCATTTCCCCCCCAGTTCCAAGTCCTCCCCGTTCTCAAACATCCCCCAAATCCCAGCCCCTCCCCAATCTTTTCTTCCCCCACCAGACCCCAAATTCCCCCAAATCCCAAATGTCCCCGATCCCAAATCCCAGATTTGTAAACTCTGTGACCCAAAAGTGGGGGAAATTCCCATTTTATTGAGCAAAGCAGAAATGGAGCGAGGGAGGTCGGGGTGGGGCACCCCAAATTGGGGGTGGCTGGGACAGCCCGACCTGGGGGGTCCATGAGGGTCCCGGGGTGTCCAGAAGGTCCTGGTGGTTCCCCCGAGGTTCTCCTGGTGCCCGCGAGGTTCTGCTGAAGGTTCCTCAGGTCTGTGAGGGGTTCTAGGGGTGCCTACGGGGTTCTAGATGTGCCTGTGGGGTTCTAGAGGTGCCTGTGCGGTTCTAGAGGTGCCTACGGGGTTCTAGATGTGCCTACAGGGTTCTAGAGGTGCCTACGGGGTTCTAGAGGTGCTAGTGGGGTTCTAGAGGTGCCTACGGGGTTCTAGCAGTGCCTACTGGGTTCCAGAGGTGCCTGTGGGGTTCTAGAGGTGCCTACAGGGTTCTAGAGGTGCCTACTGGGTTCTAGAGGTGCTAGTGGGGTTCTAGAGGTGCCTACGGGGTTCTAGCAGTGCCTACAGGGTTCTAGCTGTGCCTGTGGGGTTCCAGAGGTGCCTGTGGGGTTCTAGAGGTGCCTGTGGGGTTCTAGCAGTGCCTACGGGGTTCTAGAGGAGCCTGTGGGGTTCTAAAAGTGTCTACCAGGATCTAGGTATGTTTATGGTGTTCTAGAGGTGTCTAAGGGTTTCTGGAGGTGTCTGCCGGGTTCTCAGGCCACCCTTGCAGTTCCAGCGTTTTCCAGAAGGTTCCCCTGAAGGTCCTGCATGTTCTCAATTCACATGGGTGTTTCTGGCTGGAGTGGGGACCACTATCCTGGTTTCCCTGCCCCAGTTCTCCCGATCCTCCACCTCCACCCTGATGACGGCTCTCCTGCCCCTGGACAAGGTGGCCGTCACCGTGACGGGGCCAGTGCTCAGCTGGGCTTGATCCTGGTTTTCCTTGAGGATGACACACGGGAACATGGAGCTGTTGGAGGAGCCCTGGGAGCACCTGACCAGGCAGTCATAGGTGGTCCCCAGGTCCGTCTTGTGCACCTTGTCCAGGGACAGCTCCAGGCCCATCTCCACGGAAAACAGGTTGTAGTCGACGGGGTTGGAGAAGTAGATGGCCAAGGTGAAGGAGTCGGCCTCGTAGGCCAGGACCCCGTTACAGCCCCATAAGATGGAGTTGTTGGTGAACTTGCAGCTGCTGGAGGAGCCCGGGGACACCGAGGGCTGGGGGGACAAGATGCTGCGGCCGCTGTAGAAATGGGTCCTGGAGAGAGGAATTGAGGGGTGGGAGCGCAGGGAGGCTGTCCCACCACCACTGGGAGGAGCTGGGACCTGAGAGATGATCCCAGAGCCTGGAGATGATCCCAGCCTGGGATGGAGATCACAACCCCTGGAGATGATGCCAAGCCCCTGGAGATGATCCCAAACCCTGGAGATGATCCCAACCCCTGGAGATGATCCCAAACCCTGGAGATGATCCCAACCCCTGGAGATGATCCCAAACCCCTGGAGATGATCCCAGACCCTGGAGATGATCCCAGCCCCTGGAGATGATCCCAACCCCTGGAGATGATCCTAACCTCTGGAGATGATCCCAACCCCTGGAGATGATCCCAGACCCTGGAGATGATCCCAGCCCCTGGAGATGATCCCAACCCCTGGAGATGATCCCAAATCCCTGGAGATGATCCCAACCCCTGGAGATGATCCCAACCCATGGAGATGATCCCAACCCATGGAGATGATCCCAACCCCTGGAGATGATCCCAGCCCCTAGAGATGATCCCAGCCCCTGGAGATGATCCCAAACCCCTGGAGATGATCCCAACCCCTAGAGATGATCCCAAACCCTGGAGATGATCCCAACCCCTGGAGATGATCCCAACCCCTGGAGATGATCCCAGCCCCTGGAGATGATCCCAAACCCTGGAGATGATCCCAACCCCTGGAGATGATCCCAAACCCCTGGAGATGATCCCAACCCCTGGAGATGATCCCAAGCCATGGAGATGATCCCAACCCCTGGAGATGATCCCAACCCCTGGAGATGATCCCAGCCCCTGGAGATGATCCCAGCCCCTGGAGATGATCCCAAACCCCTGGAGATGATCCCAAGCCCCTGGAGATGATCCCAAACCCTGGAGATGATCCCAAACCCCTGGAGATGATCCCAACCCCTGGAGATGATCCCAACCCATGGAGATGATCCCAGCCCCTGGAGATGATCCCAACCCCTGGAGATGATCCCAAATCCCTGAAGATGATCCCAAACCCTGGAGATGATCCCAACCCTTGGAGATGATCCCAAATCCTGGAGATGATCCCAACCCCTGGAGATGATCCCAAACCCTGGAGATGATCTCAGCCCCTGGAGATGATCCCAACCCATGGAGATGATCCCAAATCCCTGAAGATGATCCCAAACCCTGGAGATGATCCCAACCCCTGGAGATGATCCCAACCCCTGGAGATGATCCCAAATCCCTGAAGATGATCCCAAACCCTGGAGATGATCCCAACCCCTGGAGATGATCCCAACCCCTGGAGATGATCCCAGCCCCTGGAGATGATCCCAACCCCTGGAGATGATCCCAAATCCCTGAAGATGATCCCAAACCCTGGAGATGATCCCAACCCCTGGAGATGATCCCAAACCCCTGGAGATGATCCCAACCCCTGGAGATGATCCCAGCCCCTGGAGATGATCCCAACCCATGTTGAAGATCCCACCCGGAGCTGCCTCCCAGCACCCCAAGGGCCCCCCCAAGGTCGCCCCCAGCCTCACCTGGGGTCCTTCAGGGTGATGTTCTGGGTCTTGTTGGAGATCTGGATTTCCACAAAGCGGCTGACGTTCACCCCCATCCTGGCTCTGGGATCTCCTCAGCTCCGGGATCTCCTCTGCTCCGGGCTCTCCTCAGCTCCGGGATCTCCTCAGCTCCGGGATCTCCTCAGCTCCGGGATCTCCTCAGCTCCGGGATCTCCTCAGCTCCAGGATCTCCTCAGCTCCGGGCTCTCCTCAGCTCCGGGATCTCCTCAGCTCCGGGATCTCCTCAGCTCCGGGATCTCCTCAGCTCTGGGATCTCCTCAGCTCCAGGATCTCCTCAGCTCCGGGATCTCCTCAGCTCCGGGCTCTCCTCAGCTCCGGGATCTCCTCAGCTCTGGGATCTCCTCAGCTCCAGGATCTCCTCAGCTCCGGGATCTCCTCAGTTCTGGGATCTCCTCAGCTCCGGGCTCTCCTCAGCTCCGGGATCTCCTCAGTTCCGGGATCTCCTCAGCTCCGGTCTCTCCTCAGCTCTGGGATCTCCTCAGCTCTGGGATCTCCCCACCTCTGGAATCTCCTCAGCTCAGGCTCTCCCCGCTTCCAGAACCTTCTCCCCCACTCCGGGCTCTCCTCCTGCTGTTCCCGGCACTCCCGGGGCTCTTTCCCCTCTCCTCAAGGACCTTCTCAGGGTCAAGGAATCTCATTCCCAAAATCAATGAACACTTTCACTTTCACCGGAGCCTTCCCAAGCCCCGCCCCTTCCTTCCCGGTTTTTAACCCTTTCCCAACTTCGTGTCAAAAGAACGGCCCCAAAACTGAGGCGGATGTGGAGAATCGCCGACGTCACCGACCCCGGGATGGCCCCGGCTCGGGTGGGACACACCTGGAACAGGTACCTGGGGGTGCAACAGCAGCAGCACCTGCAGGGGATGGCTTGGGGGGCCCGTGGGGAGCTGGGAACTGGTTGGACTGGTTGGACTGGTTGGACTGGTTAAACTGGTTGATTTCTCCAGTGGAACTGGTTGGACTGGTTGATTTCTCCAGTGGAACTGGTGGAACTGGTTTACCCCTCCACCAGAACTGGTGGAACTGGTTGGACTGGTTGGACTGGTTGGAGTGGTTAAACTGGTTGAGCTGGTTGGATTGGTTGGATTGGTTGAACTGGTTGAACTGGTTGGTTTCTCCAATGGAACTGGTGTAACTGGTTTACCCCTCCACCAGAAATGCTGGAACTGGTTGACCTGGTTGGACTGGTTGGACTGGTTGATTTCTCCTGTGGAACTGGTGGAACTGGTGGAACTGGTTGAACTGGTAGATTTCTCCAGTGGAACTGGTTGGACTGGTTGAACTGGTTGGACTGGTTGATTTCTCCAGTGGAACTGGTTGGACTGGTTGGACTGGTTGATTTCTCCAGTGGAACTGGTTGGACTGGTTGGACTGGTTAAACTGGTTGAGCTGGTTGGACTGGTTGCACCAGTTGGACTGGTTGATCTCTCCAGTGGAACTGGTGGAACTGGTTGGACTGGTTGATTTCTCCAGTGGAACTGGTGGGATTGGTTGAAGTGGTTGGACTGGTTGAAGTGGTTGGACTGGTTGATTTCTCCAGTGGAACTGGTTGAACTGGTTGATTTCTCCAGTGGAACTGGTGGGATTGGTTGAAGTGGTTGGACTGGTTGAAGTGGTTGGACTGGTTGATTTCTCCAGTGGAACTGGTTGAACTGGTTGATTTCTCCAGTGGAACTGGTGGAACTGGTTGGACTGGTTGGACTGGTTGATTTCTCCAGTGGAACTGGTGGAACTGGTTGGACTGGTTGGACTGGTTGATTTCTCCAGTGGAACTGGTGGGATTGGTTTGCCACTCCACCAGAACTGGTGGAACTGGTTCAGCTGCTGGATCTCCTCAGCTCTGGGCTCTCCTCAGCTCCGGGATCTCCTCAGCTCCAGGATCTCCTCAGCTCCAGGATCTCCTCAGCTCCGGGATCTCCTCAGCTCCAGGATCTCCTCAGCTCCGGGATCTCCTCAGCTCCGGGATCTCCTCAGCTCCAGGATCTCCTCAGCTCCGGGATCTCCTCAGCTCCGGGATCTCCTCACCTCTGGGATCTCCTCAGCTCCGGGATCTCCTCAGCTCCGGGATCTCCTCAGCTCCGGGATCTCCTCAGCTCCAGGATCTCGTCAGCTCTGGGATCTCCTGAGCTCTGGGATCTCCTCAGCTCTGGGATCTTCTCAGCTCCAGGATCTCCTCAGCTCCAGGATCTCCTCAGTTCTGGGATCTCCCCACCTCTGGGCTCTCCTCAGCTCCGTCTCTCCCCTCTTCCAGAACCTTCTCCCCCACTCCAGGCTCTCCTTCTGCTGTTCCCGGCACTCTCGGGGCTCTTTCCCCTCTCCTCAAGGACCTTCTCAGGGTCAAGGAATCTCATTCCCAAAATCAATGAACACTTTCACTTTCACCGGAGCCTTCCCAAGCCCCGCCCCTTCCTTCCCGGTTTTTAACCCTTTCCCAACTTTGTGTCAGAAGAACGGCCCCAAAACTGAGGCGGATGTGGAGAATCGCCGACGTCACCGACCCCGGGATGGCCCCGGCTCGGGTGGGACACACCTGGAACAGGTACCTGGGGGTGCAACAGCAGCAGCACCTGCAGGGGATGGCTTGGGGGTCCCGTGGGGAGCTGGGAACTGGTTGGACTGGTTGGACTGGTGGGACTGGTTGGACTGGTTGGACTGGTTAAACTGGTTGGACTGGTTAAACTGGTTGAGCTGGTGGAACTGGTTGGACTGGTTGCACCAGTTGGACTGGTTGAGCTGGTGGAACTGGTGGAACTGGTTGATTTCTCCACCAGAACTGGTTGAACTGGTTGGACTGGTTGGACTGGTTGATTTCTCCAATGGAACTGGTGTAACTGGTTTACCCCTCCACCAGAAATGCTGGAACTGGTTGACCTGGTTGGACTGGTTGATTTCTCCTGTGGAACTGGTTGGACTGGTTGGACTGGTTAAACTGGTTGAGCTGGTTGCACTGGTTGGACTGGTTGCACCAGTTGGACTGGTTGATCTCTCCAGTGGAACTGGTGGAACTGGTTTACCCCTCCACCAGAACTGGTGGAACTGGTTGGACTGGTTGACCTGGTTGGACTGGTTGATTTCTCCAGTGGAACTGGTTGGACTGGTTGAACTGGTTGGACTGGTTGCACCAGTTGGACTGGTTGATCTCTCCAGTGGAACTGGTGGAACTGGTTTACCCCTCCACCAGAACTGGTGGAACTGGTTGGACTGGTTGACCTGGTTGGACTGGTTGATTTCTCCAGTGGAACTGGTAGAACTGGTTGGACTGGTTGATTTCTCCTGTGGAACTGGTGGAACTGGTTTACCCCTCCACCAGAAATGCTGGAACTGGTTGAACTTGTTGACCTGGTTGGACTGGTTGATTTCTCCAGTGGAACTGGTTGGACTAGTTTACCCCTCCACCAGAACTGGTGGAACTGGTTGGACTGGTTGAACTGGTTGAACTGGTTGATTTCTCCAGTGGAACTGGTGGAACTGGTTGGACTGGTTGATTTCTCCAGTGGAACTGGTGGAACTGGTTGGACTGGTTGATTTCTCCAGTGGAACTGGTGGAACTGGTTTGCCCCTCCACCAGAACTGGTGGAACTGGTTGAACTGGTTGGACTGGTTGATTTCTCCAGTGGAACTGGTTGGACTGGTTGGTTTCACCAGTGGAACTGGTGGAACTGGTTTGCCCCTCCACCAGAACTGGTGGACCTGGTTGGACTGGTTGGACTGGTTGATTTCTCCAGTGGAACTGGTTAGACTGGTTGGACTGGTTGGACTGGTTGATTTCTCCAGTGGAACTGGTTGAACTGGTTGGACTGGTTGATTTCTCCAGTGGAACTGGATGGACTGGTTGATTTCTCCAGTGGAACTGGTTTACCCCTCCACCAGAACTGGTGGACCTGGTTGACCTGGTTGGACTGGTTGATTTCTCCAGTGGAACTGGTGGAACTGGTTTACCCCTCCACCAGAACTGGTGGACCTGGTTGGACTGGTTGGACTGGTTGATTTCTCCAGTGGAACTGGTGGAACTGGTTTACCCCTCCACCAGAACTGGTGGAACTGGTTTAGCTGCTCTGCCCCCCACCCCAGACCCCAGACCAGCCCCCCAAAGCCCCGACCCCCCCTCCTGCCCCGATCCCAGATCGCTCCCCCATCCCAAACATCCCAGACCCCCCCAGCTCCCAGATCCCTCCCCAGATCCGGGGTTCCCCCAAACCCCAAATCTCCTCCTGCCCCGTCCCCTGCCCTGCCCCCGCTGAAATCCCAGACTCCCCATTCCCAGATTGTCCCCCCAAATCCCAAACGGCCCCGATCCCAAATCCCAGATTTTTAAACTCTGTGACCCAAAAGTGGGGGAAATTCCCATTTTATTGAGCAAAGCAGAAATGGAGCGAGGGAGGTCGGGGTGGGACACCCCAAATTGGGGGTGGCTGGGACAGCCCGACCTGGGGGGTCCATGAGGGTCCAGGGGTGTCCAGAAGGTCCTGGTGGTTCCCCCGAGGTTCTCCTGGTGCCCGCGAGGTTCTGCTGAAGGTTCCTCAGGTCTGTGAGGGGTTCTAGAGGTGCCTACGGGGTTCTAGAGGTGCCTACGGGGTTCTAGAGGTGCCTACTAGGTTCTAGAGGTGCTAGTGGGGTTCTAGAGGTGCCTACAGAGTTCTAGAGGTGCCTACAGGGTTCTAGCAGTGCCTTGGGGTTCTAGTGGTGCCAGTGGGGTTCTAGAGGTGCCTACAGGGTTCTGGCAGTGTCTCTGGTGTTCTAGTGGTGCTTAAGTGGTTCTAGATGAACTGATGGGTTCTAGAGGTGCCTGTGGGGTTCTAGAAGTGTCTGCCAGGATCTAGGTATGTCTATGGGGTTCTAGATGTGCTTATGGGATTCCAGAGGCATCTAAGGTGTTCTAGAGGTGTCTACGGGTTCTGGTGATGCCTGCAGGACTCTCAGGCTGTCTGTGCGCTTGAGGTCCTGAAGAACGTCCCGCAGCGTCTCAGTTCTCTTGAACTCATCTCCCTGGGTGTCCCAGGGTTTCTCTCCCTCGGCTTCCTCCCCCGATCCCCTCTGTTCCTCCAGCACCACCTTGATTGTGGAGCTCGTGTCACAGGACATGGTGGCCATCACCTTGACGGGGCCGTGGCTCAGCTGGGCGGTCCCGTGGCTCTTGTCCGTGACATCGCGGGCGAATTTGATGTCCTGGCAGGAGCTGGAGTAAGTTCCATAGGCCATGCGGCGGTAGGTGGTCCCCAGTTTGCCCAGGTGAGCCTTACCTGGGGACAGCTCCAAGCCCAGCTCCACGGAGGATCGGTTGTAGTCAGAGGGGTTGGCGAAGTGGACGGCCAAGGTGAAGGACTCGGCCTCGTAGACCAGGATCCCAGCCACGCCCGAGATAGGGGAGCTACCTGAGAAGCAGCAGGTGTCACTGAGGCCAGGGGACAGCTCTGGCAGGGGGGACTTGGAGCAGCGGCCACAGTTAAGGAATGTCCTGGGGGAGAACGTGGTGGGGTCAGTGGGAGATGCTGGTGGGACCAGAAGGGGATGGAGATCCCACCCAGAGATGACTCCAAGGGGTCCCCCCAAAGCCCCCCCCCAAAGCCTCACCTGGAGTCCTTCAGGGTGACATTCTTGGTGTTGTTGGAGATCTGGATCTCCACAGAGCGGCTCAGAAACAACCCCATCCTGGCTCAGGATCTCCTCAGCTCCGGGCTCTCCTCAGCTCCGGGATCTCCTCAGCTCTGGGATCTCCTCAGCTCCAGGATCTCCTCAGCTCCAGGATCTCCTCAGCTCCAGGATCACCTCAGCTCCGGGCTCTCCTCAGCTCCGGGATCTCCTCAGCTCTGGGATCTCCTCAGCTCCGGGCTCTCCTCAGCTCCGGTCTCTCCTCAGCTCTGGGATCTCCTCAGTTCCGGGATCTCCTCAGCTCCGGGATCTCCTCAGCTCCGGGATCTCCTCAGCTCCGGGATCTCCTCAGCTCTGGGATCTCCTCAGCTCCGGGATCTCCTCAGTTCTGGGATCTCCTCAGCTCCGGGCTCTCCTCAGCTCCGGGATCTCCTCAGCTCCAGGATCTCCTCAGCTCTGGGATCTCCTCAGCTCCTGGATCTCCTCAGCTCTGGGATCTCCCCACCTCTGGAATCTCCTCAGCTCAGGCTCTCCCCGCTTCCAGACCCTTCTCCCCCACTCCGGGCTCTCCTCCCGCTGTTCCCGGCACTCCCGGGGCTCTTTCCCCTCTCCTCAAGGACCTCCTCAGGGTACACGAAACTCATTGTCAAAATCAATGAACACTTTCACTTTCACCGGAGCCTTCCCAAGCCCCGCCCCTTCCTTCCTGGTTTTTAACCCTTTCCCAACTTCGTGTCAAAAGAACGGCCCCAAAACTGAGGCGGATGTGGAGAATCGCCGACGTCACCGCCCCCGGGATGGCCCCGGCTCGGGTGGGACACACCTGGAACAGGTACCTGGGGGTGCAACAGCAGCAGCACCTGCAGGGGATGGCTTGGGGGTCCCGTGGGGAGCTGGGAACTGGTTGGACTGGTTGGACTGGTGGGACTGGTTAAACTGGTTAAACTGGTTGGACTGGTTGCACCAGTTGGACTGGTTAAACTGGTTGAGCTGGTGGAACTGGTTGGACTGGTTGCACTGGTTGATTTCTCCAGTGGAACTGGTGTAACTGGTTTACCCCTCCAACAGAACTGGTGGAACTGGTTGGACTGGTTGGACTGGTTGAGCTGGTTGAGGTGGTTGGAATGGTTGGGCTGGTAAAACTGGTTAAACTGGTTGAGCTGGTTGAACTGGTTTGTTTCTCCAGTGGAATTGGCTGAACTGGTTTACCCCTCCACCAGAACTGGTGGAACTGGTTGAACTGGTTGGACTGATTGATTTCTCCAGTGGAACTGGTGGAACTGGTTGGACTGGTTGATTTCTCCAGTGGAACTGGTTGGACTGGTTTACCCCTCCAACAGAACTGGTGGAACAGGTTGAAGTGGTTGGACTGGTTGAAGTGGTTGATTTCTCCAGTGGAACTGGTGGAACTGGTTGGACTGGTTGGTTTCTCCAGTGGAACTGGTGGAACTGGTTTGCCCCTCCACCAGAACTGGTGGAACTGGTTTAGCTGCTCTGCCCCCCACCCCAGACCCCAGACCAGCCCCCCAAAGCCCCGACCCCCCCTCCTGCCCCGATCCCAGATCGCTCCCCCATCCCAAACATCCCAGACCCCCCCAGCTCCCAGATCCCTCCCCAGATCCGGGGTTCCCCCAAACCCCAAATCTCCTCCTGCCCCGTCCCCTGCCGTGCCCCCGCTGAAATCCCAGACTCCCCATTCCCAGATTGTCCCCCCAAATCCCAAACGTCCCCGATCCCAAATCCCAGATTTGTAAACTCTGTGACCCAAAAGTGGGGGAAATTCCCATTTTATTGGGCAAAGCAGAAATGGAGCGAGGGAGGTCGGGGTGGGGCACCCCAAATTGGGGGTGGCTGGGACAGCCCGACCTGGGGGGTCCATGAGGGTCCCGGGGTGTCCAGAAGGTCCTGGTGGTTCCCCCGAGGTTCTCCTGGTGCCCGCGAGGTTCTGCTGAAGGTTCCTCAGGTCTGTGAGGGGTTCTAGAGGTGCCTACGGGGTTCTAGAGGTGCCTACGGGGTTCTAGATGTGCCAGTGGGGTTCTAGAGGTGCCTACGGGGTTCTAGAGGTGCCTACGGGGTTCTAGAGGTGCCTGTGGGGTTCTAGAGGTGCCTACAGGGTTCCAGAGGTACCTACGGGGTTCTAGAGGTGCCTACAGGGTTCCAGAGGTGCCTATGGGGTTCTAGAGGTGCCTATGGGGTTCTAGAGGTGCCTACAGGGTTCTAGAGGTGCCTGTGGGGTTCTGGCAGTGCCTGTGGGGTTCTAGAGGAACCTATTGGGTTCTAGAGGGGCATGTGGGGTTCTAGAGGTGCCTACAGGGTTCTAAATGTGCCTACGGGGTTCTAGCAGTGCCTACAGGGTTCTAGAGGTGCCTACAGGGTTCTAGCTCTGCCTACGGGGTTCCTGAGGGTCCTACAAGGTTTCATAGGTGTCTCCTGGGTTCTAATTGCATCTATGGGGTTCTAGAGGTGTCTACAGGTGTCTACTGGGTTCTAGAAGTTTCTATGGGGTGCTAGGGGTCTCTATGGGTTATTAGAGGTGCTTATGGGGTTCCAGGGGTGCCTATGGGGTTCTAGCAGTGTCTATGGGGTTCTAGAGTTGCCTGTGGGGTTCTAGTGGTGTCTATGGGGTTCTAGGGGTGACAATGGGGTTCTAGAGGTGCCTACAGAGCTCTAAAGACGCCAGCAAGGTTCTAGAGATGTCTATGTGGTTCTAAGAGTCTTTGTGGGGGTTAAGGTATTCCTACTGGGTTCTAGAGGTGTTTACAGGGTTCTAGAGGTGTCTAAGCGTTTCTGGGGGTGTCTGCAGGGTTCTCAGGCCACCCTTGCAGGTCCAGGGCTGGCCTCAAGGTCTCCCTCAAGGTCCTGTAGGTTCTCACTCCTCCTGGATGTTTCTTGCTCGATAGCGTAACTCTCTCCCAGCTTCACCGCCCCAGTTCTCCCGATCCTCCACCTCCACCCTGATGACAGTGCTCTTGCCCCTGGACACGGTGGCCGTCACCGTGACGGGGCCAGTGCTCAGCTGGGCTTGATCCTGGGAATCCTTGAGGATGACACTCGGGAACATGGAGCTGTCGGAGGAGCCCTGGGAGCACCTGAGCAGGCGGCCATAGGTGGTCCCCAGGTCCCGTCTGTGAACCATGTCCAGGGACAGCTCCAGGCCCATCTCCACGGAAAACAGGTTGTGGTCCATGGGGTTGGAGAAGTAGATGGCCAAGGTGATGGAGTCGGCCTCGTAGGCCAGGACCCCGTTACAGCCCCATAAGATGGAGTTGTTGGTGAACTTGTAGCTGCTGGAGGAGCCCGGGGACACCGAAAGCAGGGAGGAATTGGGGCTGTGGCCGCTGTAGAAATGGGTCCTGGAGAGAGGAATTTGGGCTTGGGTAATAGAGGGGTGGTGGGAACATGTGGAGATTGTCCCAACCCCACCAGGATCTGCTGGGGCCATAGGGAGGAGCTGGGACCTGGGAGATGATCCCAAGCCCTGGAGATGATCCCAGCCTGGGATGAAGATCCCACCCAGAGCTGCCCCCCAGCACCCCGAGGGTCCCTCTGATGTCCCCCCCAGCCTCACCTGGGATTCTTCAGGGTGATGTCCTTGGTATTGTTGATCACCTGGATCTCCACAAAGCGGCTGGTGCTCAACCCCATCCTGGCTTGGGATCTCCTCAGCTCCGGGATCTCCTCAGCTCCGGGATCTCCTCAGCTCCGGGCTCTCCTCAGCTCCGGGCTCTCCTCAGCTCCGGGATCTCCTCAGCTCCGGGCTCTCCTCAGCTCCGGGCTCTCCTCAGCTCCGGGCTCTCCTCAGCTCTGGGCTCTCCTCAGCTCTGGGCTCTCCTCAGCTCCGGGATCTCCTCAGCTCCGGGATCTCCTCAGCTCCGGGCTCTCCTCAGCTCCGGGCTCTCCTCAGCTCCGGGATCTCCTCAGCTCCGGGATCTCCTCAGCTCCGGGATCTCCTCAGCTCTGGGATCTCCTCAGCTCCGGGCTCTCCTCAGCTCCGGGCTCTCCTCAGCTCCGGGCTCTCCTCAGCTCCGGGATCTCCTCAGCTCTGGGATCTCCTCAGCTCCGGGATCTCCTCAGCTCCGGGATCTCCTCAGCTCCGGGCTCTCCTCAGCTCTGGGCTCTCCTCAGCTCTGGAATCTCCTCAGCTCCGGGATCTCCTCAGCTCCGGGCTCTCCTCAGCTCCGGGCTCTCCTCAGCTCTGGGATCTCCTCAGCTCCGGGATCTCCTCAGCTCCGGGCTCTCCTCAGCTCCGGGCTCTCCTCAGCTCCGGGCTCTCCTCAGCTCCCAAATCTCCTCAGCTCTGGGATCTCCTCAGCTCCGGGATCTCCTCAGCTCTGGGCTCTCCTCAGCTCCCAAATCTCCTCAGCTCTGGGATCTCCTCAGCTCCGGGATCTCCTCAGCTCCGGGCTCTCCTCAGCTCTGGGATCTCCTCAGCTCCGGGATCTCCTCAGCTCCGGGATCTCCTCAGCTCCGGGATCTCCTCAGCTCCGGGATCTCCTCAGCTCCGGGCTCTCCTCAGCTCCGGGATCTCCTCAGCTCCGGGCTCTCCTCAGCTCCGGGATCTCCTCAGCTCTGGGCTCTCCTCAGCTCCGGGCTCTCCTCAGCTCCAGGATCTCCTCAGCTCCGGGATCTCCTCAGCTCCGGGATCTCCTCAGCTCCGGGATCTCCTCAGCTCCGGGATCTCCTCAGCTCCGGGATCTCCTCAGCTCCGGGCTCTCCTCAGCTCCGGGATCTCCTGACCCCCAGACCCTTCTCCCCCTCTCTGGGCTCTCCTCCCGGTATTTATCAGCACCTCCGGGGCCGTTCCCAGCCGCTCCCACCCCGCTGGAGTCTGGCACAGCTCCTCGGCTTCTCATTCCTGTAGAAACCCCCATTTCCCAGAAATTATTCCTTTCTATTCTTCTGCTCCCGGCCCCTCCCCCCCTCCGTCCCTCCCTCCCTGCAGGGTTTTGGCACCGTTACAGAATTCCGCCTGAATTAACCCAAAATTCACCCGGGTTTGGCCCCTCCCTAAAGTCGCCAATCCTGGGGTGACCCCGGCTCGGGATGGACACACCTGGCTCAGGTACCTGGGGGTGCTCCGGGGGCGGGGCTGGGTTTAACTGGTTTAACTGGTGGAACTGGTTTATTTCTCTACCACAACTCATTTAACTGGAGTAATTGGTTTAACCGGTTTAATTCCCTAGTCTAACTGTTGTAACTGGTTAAATTCCTCAGCCTAACTGGTGCAGCTGGTTTATTTCTCAATCCTGGAACCGGTTTAACTGGTGTAACTGGTTTAACTGGTTTAATTCCCCAGTTTAACTGTTGTAAGTGGTTTATTTCTCCAGTGCGACTGGTGCAACTGGTTTAATTCTCTACCAGAACCAGTTTAACTGGTGTAACTGGTTTAATTCTCTACCAGAACCAGTTTAACTGGTGTAACTGGTTTATTTCTCTAACAGAACCAGTTTAACCGGTGTAACTGGTTTATTTCTCTAACAGAACAAGTTTAACCGGTGTAACTGGTTTAACTGGTTTATTTCTCTGCTGGAACTGGTCTAACTGGTTTATTTCTCTACTGGAACCAGTTTAACTGGTGTAACTGGTTTAAGCTGTTTAATTCTCTGGTGAAACTGGTGTAACTGGTTTATTTCTCTACCAGAACCAGTTTAACTGGTCTAACTGGTTTAATTATCTACCAGAACCAGTTTAACTGGTCTAACTGGTTTAACTGGTTTATTTCTCTACCAGAACCAGTTTAACTGGTGTAACTGGTTTATTTCTCTACCACAACTCATTTAACTGGAGTAATTGGTTTAACCGGTTTAATTCCCTAGTCTAACTGTTGTAACTGGTTAAATTCCTCAGCCTAACTGGTGCAGCTGGTTTATTTCTCAATCCTGGAACCGGTTTAACCGGTGTAACTGGTTTAACTGGTTTAATTCCCCAGTGTAACTGTTGTAACTGGTTTATTTCTCCAGTGCAACTGGTGCAACTGGTTTAATTCTCTACCAGAACCAGTTTAACTGGTGTAACTGGTTTATTTCTCTACCAGAACCAGTTTAACCGGTGTAACTGGTTTAACTGGTTTATTTCTCTACTGGAACTGGTTTAACTGGTTTATTTCTCTACTGGAACCAGTTTAACTGGTGTAACTGGTTTAAGCTGTTTAATTCTCTGGTGTGACTGGTGTAACCGGTTTATTTCTCTACCAGAACCAGTTTAACTGGTGTAACTGGTTTATTTCTCTGCCAGAACCAGTTTAACCGGTGTAACTGGTTTATTTCTCTACCAGAACCAGTTTAACCGGTGTAACTGGTTTATTTCTCTACCAGAACCAGTTTAACCGGTGTAACTGGTTTATTTCTCTACCAGAACCAGTTTAACTGGTCTAACTGGTTTATTTCTCTACCAGAACCAGTTTAACCAGTGTAACTGGTTTATTTCTCTGCCAGAACCAGTTTAACTGGTCTAACTGGTTTATTTCTCTACCAGAACCAGTTTAACCGGTGTAACTGGTTTATTTCTCTACCAGAACCAGTTCAACCGGTGTAACTGGTTTATTTCTCTACCGGAGCCGGTTTAACCGGTGTAACTGGTTTATTTCTCTACCAGAACCAGTTTAACCGGTGTAACTGGTTTATTTCTCTGCCAGAACCAGTTTAACCGGTGTAACTGGTTTATTTCTCTACCAGAACCAGTTTAACTGGTCTAACTGGTTTATTTCTCTACCAAAACCAGTTTAACCGGTGTAACTGGTTTATTTCTCTACCAAAACCAGTTTAACCGGTGTAACTGGTTTATTTCTCTACCAGAACCAGTTTAACCGGTGTAACTGGTTTATTTCTCTACCAGAACCAGTTTAACTGCTGTAACTGGTTTATTTCTCTACCAGAACCAGTTTAACCGGTGTAACTGGTTTATTTCTCTACCAGAACCAGTTTAACTGGTCTAACTGGTTTATTTCTCTACCAAAACCAGTTTAACCGGTGTAACTGGTTTATTTCTCTACCGGAACCAGTTTAACCGGTGTAACTGGTTTATTTCTCTACCGGAACCAGTTTAACTGGTGTAACTGGTTTATTTCTCTACCGGAACCAGTTTAACCGGTGTAACTGGTTTATTTCTCTACCAGAACCAGTTTAACTGCTGTAACTGGTTTATTTCTCTACCAAAACCAGTTTAACCGGTGTAACTGGTTTATTTCTCTACCAAAACCAGTTTAACCGGTGTAACTGATTTATTTCTCTACCAGAACCAGTTTAACTGGTGTAACTGGTTTATTTCTCTACAAGAACCAGTTTAACTGCTGTAACTGGTTTATTTCTCTACCAAAACCAGTATAACTGGTTTAACTGTTTTATTTCTCTACCAAAACCAGTTTAACTGGTGTAACTGGTTTATTTCTCTACAAGAACCAGTTTAACCGGTGTAACTGGTTTATTTCTCTACCAGAACCAGTTTAACCGGTGTAACTGGTTTATTTCTCTACCAGAACCAGTTTAACCGGTGTAACTGGTTTATTTCTCTACCAGAACCAGTTTAACCAGTGTAACTGCTTTATTTCTCTACCAGAACCAGTTTAACCAGTGTAACCGGTTTATTTCTCTACCAGAACCAGTTTAACTGGTGTAACTGGTTTATTTCTCTACCAGAACCAGTTTAACCGGTGTAACTGGTTTATTTCTCTACCAGAACCAGTTTAACTGGTCTAACTGGTTTATTTCTCTACCAGAACCAGTTTAACCGGTGTAACTGGTTTATTTCTCTACCAGAACCAGTTTAACTGGTGTAACTGGTTTATTTCTCTACCAGAACCAGTTTAACCGCTGTAACTGGTTTATTTCTCTACCGGAACCAGTTTAACTGCTGTAACTGGTTTATTTCTCTACCAGAACCAGTTTAACCGGTGTAACTGGTTTATTTCTCTACCAGAACCAGTTTAACTGGTCTAACTGGTTTATTTCTCTACCAGAACCGGTTTAACCGGTGTAACTGGTTTATTTCTCTACGCCAGAACCAGTTTAACCGGTGTAACTGGTTTATTTCTCTACCAGAACCAGTTTAACCGGTGTAACTGGTTTATTTCTCTGCCAGAACCAGTTTAACCGGTGTAATTGATTTAATTCTCTACCAGAACCAGTTTAACCGGTGTAACTGGTTTATTTCTCTACCGGAACCAGTTTAACTGGTGTAACTGGTTTATTTCTCTGCCAGAACCAGTTTAACCGGTGTAACTGGTTTATTTCTCTACCGGAACCAGTTTAACTGGTGTAATTGATTTAATTCTCTACCAGAACCAGTTTAACCGATGTAACTGATTTATTTCTCTACCAGAACCAGTTTAACCGGTGTAACTGGTTTATTTCTCTACCAGAACCAGTTTAACTGGTGTAACTGGTTTATTTCTCTACCAGAACCAGTTTAACCGGTGTAACTGGTTTATTTCTCTACTAGAACCAGTTTAACCGGTGTAACTGGTTTATTTCTCTACCAGAACCAGTTTAACTGGTCTAACTGGTTTATTTCTCTACCAGAACCAGTTTAACTGGTCTAACTGGTTTATTTCTCTACCAAAACCAGTTTAACTGGTGTAACTGGTTTATTTCTCTACCAGAACCAGTTTAACCGGTGTAACTGGTTTATTTCTCTACCAGAACCAGTTTAACTGGTGTAATTGATTTAATTCTCTACCAGAACCAGTTTAACCGGTGTAACTGGTTTATTTCTCTACCAGAACCAGTTTAACCAGTGTAACTGGTTTATTTCTCTACCAGAACCAGTTTAACCGGTGTAACTGGTTTATTTCTCTACCAGAACCGGTTTAACTGGTGTAACTGGTTTATTTCTCTACCAGAACCAGTTTAACCGGTGTAACTGGTTTATTTCTCTACCAGAACCAGTTTAACCGGTGTAACTGGTTTATTTCTCTACCAGAACCAGTTTAACCGGTGTAACTGCTTTATTTCTCTACCAGAACCAGTTTAACCGGTGTAACTGGTTTATTTCTCTACCAGAACCAGTTTAACCGGTGTAACTGGTTTATTTCTCTACCGGAACCAGTTTAACCGGTGTAACTGGTTTATTTCTCTACCAGAACCAGTTTAACCGGTGTAACTGGTTTATTTCTCTGCCAGAACCAGTTTAACCGGTGTAACTGGTTTATTTCTCTACCAGAACCAGTTTAACCGGTGTAACTGGTTTATTTCTCTGCCAGAACCAGTTTAACCGGTGTAACTGGTTTATTTCTCTGCCAGAACCAGTTTAACCGGTGTAACTGGTTTATTTCTCTACCAGAACCAGTTTAACTGGTCTAACTGGTTTATTTCTCTACCAAAACCAGTTTAACCGGTGTAACTGGTTTATTTCTCTACCAAAACCAGTTTAACCGGTGTAACTGGTTTATTTCTCTACCAGAACCAGTTTAACCGGTGTAACTGGTTTATTTCTCTACCAGAACCAGTTTAACTGCTGTAACTGGTTTATTTCTCTACCAGAACCAGTTTAACCGGTGTAACTGGTTTATTTCTCTACCAGAACCAGTTTAACTGGTCTAACTGGTTTATTTCTCTACCAAAACCAGTTTAACCGGTGTAACTGATTTATTTCTCTACCGGAACCTGTTTAACCGGTGTAACTGGTTTATTTCTCTACCGGAACCAGTTTAACCGGTGTAACTGGTTTATTTCTCTACCGGAACCAGTTTAACCGGTGTAACTGGTTTATTTCTCTACCAGAACCAGTTTAACTGCTGTAACTGGTTTATTTCTCTACCAAAACCAGTTTAACCGGTGTAACTGGTTTATTTCTCTACCAAAACCAGTTTAACCGGTGTAACTGATTTATTTCTCTACCAGAACCAGTTTAACTGGTGTAACTGGTTTATTTCTCTACAAGAACCAGTTTAACTGCTGTAACTGGTTTATTTCTCTACCAAAACCAGTTTAACCGGTGTAACTGGTTTATTTCTCTACCAGAACCAGTTTAACTGGTGTAACTGGTTTATTTCTCTACAAGAACCAGTTTAACCGGTGTAACTGGTTTATTTCTCTACCAGAACCAGTTTAACTGGTGTAACTGGTTTATGTCTCTACCAGAACCAGTTTAACCGGTGTAACTGGTTTATTTCTCTACCAGAACCAGTTTAACCAGTGTAACCGGTTTATTTCTCTACCAGAACCAGTTTAACCGGTGTAACTGGTTTATTTCTCTACCGGAGCCAGTTTAACTGGTGTAACTGGTTTATGTCTCTACCAGAACCAGTTTAACCGGTGTAACTGGTTTATTTCTCTACCAGAACCAGTTTAACTGGTGCTAACTGGTTTATTTCTCTGCCAGAACCAGTTTAACTGCTGTAACTGGTTTATTTCTCTACCGGAACCAGTTTAACCGGTGTAACTGGTTTATTTCTCTGCCAGAACCAGTTTAACTGGTCTAACTGGTTTATTTCTCTACCAGAACCAGTTTAACCGATGTAACTGGTTTATTTCTCTACCAGAACCAGTTCAACCGGTGTAACTGGTTTATTTCTCTACCGGAGCCGGTTTAACCGGTGTAACTGGTTTATTTCTCTACCAGAACCAGTTTAACCGGTGTAACTGGTTTATTTCTCTGCCAGAACCAGTTTAACCGGTGTAACTGGTTTATTTCTCTACCAGAACCAGTTTAACTGGTGTAACTGGTTTATTTCTCTACCAGAACCAGTTTAACCGGTGTAACTGATTTATTTCTCTACCAGAACCAGTTTAACCGGTGTAACTGGTTTATTTCTCTGCCAGAACCAGTTTAACCGGTGTAACTGGTTTATTTCTCTGCCTGAACCAGTTTAACCGGTGTAACTGGTTTATTTCTCTGCCTGAACCAGTTTAACCGGTGTAACTGGTTTATTTCTCTGCCAGAACCAGTTTAACCGGTGTAACTGGTTTATTTCTCTGCCAGAACCAGTTTAACCGGTGTAACTGGTTTATTTCTCTGCCAGAGCCAGTTTAACCGGTGTAACTGGTTTATTTCTCTACCGGAGCCAGTTTAACCGGTGTAACTGGTTTATTTCTCTACCAGAACCAGTTTAACCGGTGTAACTGGTTTATTTCTCTACCAGAACCAGTTTAACCGGTGTAACTGGTTTATTTCTCTACCAGAACCAGTTTAACCGGTGTAACTGGTTTATTTCTCTAACAGAACCAATTTAACCGGTGTAACTGGTTTATTTCTCTACCAGAACCAGTTTAACCGGTGTAACTGGTTTATTTCTCTACCAGAACCAGTTTAACTGGTGTAACTGGTTTATTTCTCTACCAGAACCAGTTTAACCGGTGTAACTGGTTTATTTCTCTACCAGAACCAGTTCAACCGGTGTAACTGGTTTAATTCTCTACCAGAACCAGTTTAACCGGTGTAACTGGTTTATTTCTCTACCAGAACCAGTTAAACGGTCTAACTGGTTTATTTCTCTACCAGAACCAGTTTAACCAGTGTAACTGGTTTATTTCTCTACCAGAACCAGTTTAACCGGTGTAACTGGTTTATTTCTCTACCAGAACCAGTTTAACCAGTGTAACTGGTTTATTTCTCTACCAGAACCAGTTTAACCGGTGTAACTGGTTCCATTGCACTTCCAGAGAGCCTCTTCAGGGGATTTATTCAGAGATTTCCTAGGGAAGCAGCCCTGGAAAACAAAGGAGTTCAGGAAAGGGCGATGTGCTTCAAACAAAGATCTTGGGGACACAGGAAGCGACCGAGCCTGTGGGAGAAAAAAAAATTTGAGTTGATGAGGTAAACATCCAGCTTGGATGGGCAAGGAGGTTTTAAAGGAGCTCAGGGATAAAAGGAGGATGCAGGGGGAAAAAAAAAAAAAATTCAAATTCGGTTTGGATTGAAAACGGTGACTGCAAAGGATAATAAAAAAGTTTTTCCCAAATTTATTGATGGCGAAAGGAAAGGTAAGAACAAGTTTGGTTCTGGAGGAGGGAGGGAACTCAGTAACACAAAAAAAAAACAATCACCAACATTGATATGAAGAATTACAAGCCACGAAAGTTTGAGTGGAATGACAGCGAATTTATCACGGGGGGAAAAATTGATTTTTTGGGGGTTTTTAGAATGGGGGCTCGGGGTGCCAAGATGGAGGAATTTGGGCGTGTCCTGTCCGTGTTCCTTCTCCTTCCTGGCCTCCATCTTCTGGGTGATGTTGGCGCTTTTGGATTGGTTTAGAGCGGAAAAACTCCGTCGGACACAGGTGAGAGGTGTTGGAAAAGAATTGTAAATTATTTTGTAAATTCATTTTAAATTGTAAATTCATTTTAGTGTGAAAAGAGAGCACCGCCCTGAGGGTGGGAAGGCTTGGCTCCTCCCACTGGGCGGAGCCATGCTGGGGTTCCAAAATGTCCAAATTATATCCAGGTGGGAAGGCTTGGCTCCTCCCACTGGGCGGGGCCGTGCTGGGGTTCCAGAATGTCCAAATTATTTACAGGTGGGAAGGCTTGGCTCCTCCCACTGGGCGGAGCCGTGCTGGGGTTCCAAAATGTCCAAATTATACCCAGGTGGGAAGGCTTGGCTCCTCCCCCTGGGCGGAGCCGTGCTGGGGTTCCAAAATGTCCAAATTATATCCAGGTGGGAAGGCTTGGCTCCTCCCACTGGGTGGAGCCGTGCTGGGGGTCAAAAATGTCCAAATTATACCCAGGTGGGAAGGCTTGGCTCCTCCCACTGGGCGGAGCCGTGCTGGGGTTCCAGAATGTCCAAATTATATCCAGGTGGGAAGGCTTGGCTCCTCCCACTGGGCGGAGCCGTGCTGGGGTTCCAAAAGGTCCAAATTATATCCAGGTGGGAAGGCTTGGCTCCTCCCACTGGGCGGAGCCATGCTGGGGTTCCAAAATGTCCAAATTATTTCCAGGTGGGAAGGCTTGGCTCCTCCCACTGGGCGGAGCCGTGCTGGGGTTCCAGAATGTCCAAATTATATCCAGGTGGGGAGGCTTGGCTCCTCCCACTGGGCGGAGCCGTGCTGGGGTTCCAAAATGTCCAAATTATACCCAGGTGGGAAGGCTTGGCTCCTCCCCCTGGGCGGAGCCGTGCTGGGGTTCCAAAATGTCCAAATTATATCCAGGTGGGAAGGCTTGGCTCCTCCCACTGGGCGGAGCCATGCTGGTATTCAAAAATATCCAAATTATATCCAGGTGGGAAGGCTTGGCTCCTCCCACTGGGCGGAGCCATGCTGGTATTCAAAAATATCCAAATTATATCCAGGTGGGAAGGCTTGGCTCCTCCCACTGGGCGGGGCCATGCTGGTATTCAAAAATATCCAAATTATACCCAGGTGGGAAGGCTTGGCTCCTCCCCATGGGCGGAGCCGTGCTGGGGTTCCAAAATGTCCAAATTATATCCAGGTGGGAAGGCTTGGCTCCTCCCACTGGGTGGAGCCGTGCTGGGGGTCAAAAATGTCCAAATTATACCCAGGTGGGAAGGCTTGGCTCCTCCCACTGGGCGGAGCCGTGCTGGGGTTCCAGAATGTCCAAATTATATCCAGGTGGGAAGGCTTGGCTCCTCCCACTGGGCGGAGCCGTGCTGGGGTTCCAAAAGGTCCAAATTATATCCAGGTGGGAAGGCTTGGCTCCTCCCACTGGGCGGAGCCATGCTGGGGTTCCAAAATGTCCAAATTATTTCCAGGTGGGAAGGCTTGGCTCCTCCCACTGGGCGGAGCCGTGCTGGGGTTCCAGAATGTCCAAATTATATCCAGGTGGGGAGGCTTGGCTCCTCCCACTGGGCGGAGCCGTGCTGGGGTTCCAAAATGTCCAAATTATATCCAGGTGGGAAGGCTTGGCTCCTCCCACTGGGTGGAGCCGTGCTGGGGGTCAAAAATGTCCAAATTATATCCAGGTGGGAAGGCTTGGCTCCTCCCACTGGGCGGAGCCATGCTGGGGTTCCAGAATGTCCAGATTATATCCAGGTGGGAAGGCTTATGGGGTTCTAGATGCGCCTACAGGGTTCTAGCGGTGTCTATGGACTTCTAGAGATGCCTTTGGGGTTCTAGAGGTGTCTGTGGGCTTCTAGAGGTCTCCGTGGGGTTCTAGAGGTGTTTGTGGGGTTCTGGAAGCATCTATGGACTTCTAGAGATGCCTTTGGGGTTCTAGAGGTGCCTGTGGGGTTCTAGAGGTGCCTACAGGGTTCTAGCAGTGTCTATGGACTTCTAGAGATGCTTATGGGGTTCTAGAGGTGCCTACAGGGTTCTGGCAACATCTATGGGGATCTAGAGGTGCTTATGGGGTTCTAGCAACATCTATGGGGTTCTAGAGTTGCTTATGGGGTTCTAGAGGTGCCTGTGGGGTTCTAGAGGTGCCTACAGGGTTCTGGCAACATCTATGGGGTTCTAGAGGTGCTTATGGGGTTCTAGAGGTGCCTACAGGGTTCTGGCAGTGTCTATGAGGTTCTAGAGAAGCATGTGGGGTTCTAGAGGTGCCTATAGGGTTCTAGCGGTGTCTATGGACTTCTAGAGATGCT
The DNA here is from genome assembly GCF_027477595.1 of Haemorhous mexicanus. Lineage (NCBI taxonomy): Eukaryota > Metazoa > Chordata > Aves > Passeriformes > Fringillidae > Haemorhous > Haemorhous mexicanus. Next base: position 17,424,197 of record NC_082356.1, read on the forward strand.
TATGGGGTTCTAGAGGTGGCTATGGGGTTCTGGCAACATCTATGGGGTTCTAGAGATGCATTTGCGGTTCTAGAGGTGCCTGTGGGGTTCTAGAGGTGCCTACAGGGTTCTAGCAATGTCTATGGACTTCTAGAGATGCTTATGGGGTTCTGGAGGTGCCTACGGGGTTCTGGCAACATCTATGGGGTTCTAGAGGTGCTTATGGGGTTCTAGAGGTGCCTGTGGGGTTCTGGCAACATCTATGGGGATCTAGAGGTGCCTGTGGGGTTCTAGAGGTGCCTGTGGGGTTCTGGAGGTGCCTACGGGGTTCTGGCAACATCTATGGGGTTCTAGAGGTGCTTATGGGGTTCTAGAGGTGCCTATGGGGTTCTGGCAACATCTATGGACTTCTAGAGGTGCCTGTGGGGTTCTAGAGGTGCCTGTGGGGTTCTAGAGGTGCCTGTGGGGTTCTAGACAGGCCCATGCATGGACACGATGTCCCGTTCCTCCAGCTCCACCACGAGAAGGGGTTTTGGGTCGCGGTACAAGTTGGCCGTCACCTCGTAGCGGCCGGTGAGCAGCGTGACGGACAGCTGGCTGCTGTCGGAGACCCTGGCACAGGAGCCGACGGTTTGCTCGGGGTGGGGAGGGTTCTGCACCAAGGTCATGCGGGCAAAGGTCTCCCGGAAGTCGCCCAGGTGAACCTTGTCCAGGGACACCTCCAGATGCAGCATCTTTGAGGAATATTCCGGCACCTTGCTGAAGAAGAGGAAGATGGCCAAGGTGAAGGAGTCGGCCTCGTAGATGGCGAGCCAGCCGTGGCCCAGGGCGTTGGAGCTGCTCCAGAGGTAGCCGGAGTCAGAGTGGCTACAGGGCAACACCGGGGTGAGGGGGGGGAAGTTCTTGTCGTTGTCGGTCCTGAGGAGGGAAAAGGAGGGGTGGGATCAGCGTGAGGGGGGCTGGGGTCACTGGGAGGTGCTGGGAGCACTGGGAGGTGGAACGAGCCCTGGAGATGATCCCAAATCCCTGGAGATGATCCCAACCCCTGGTGGTGACTCCAACCCCTGGTGGTGACTCCAACCCTGGAGATAATTCGACACCCTGGAGATGATCCCAAATCCCTGGAGATGATCCCAACCCCTGGAGATGATCCCAAACCCTGGAGAAGATCCCAAACCCCTGGAGATGATCCCAAACCCCTGGAGACGATCCAAGACCCCTGGTGGTGACCCCAACCCCTGGAGATGATCCCAAACCCTGGAGATGATCCCAGCCCCTGGAGATGATCCCAGCCCCTGGAGATGATCCCAGTCCGGGATGAAGATCCCACCCAGAGCTGCCCCTCCCCGCCCCCCGAGGGTCCCTCTGATGTCCCCCCGTCCTCACCTGTGGTACCTGAGGGTGGTGTTGTAGGTCCTGTTGGAGATACGGAACTCCAGAGACTTCTGGTCCTGCCCTTCTGCCATCCTGGCACGGGATCTCCTCTGCTCTGGAATCCTCTCAGCTCCGGGATCTCCTCAGCTCCGGGATCCTCTCAGCTCTGGGATCTCCTCAGCTCCGGGATCTCCTCAGCTCCGGGATCTCCTCAGCTCTGGGCTCTCCTCAGCTCTGGAATCTCCTCAGCTCCAGGATCTCCTCAGCTCTGGAATCCTCTCAGCTCTGGGATCTCCTCAGCTCCGGGATCTCCTCAGCTCTGGGATCTCCTCAGCTCCGGGCTCTCCTCAGCTCCGGGCTCTCCTCAGCTCCGGGCTCTCCTCAGCTCCGGGATCTCCTCAGCTCCGGGCTCTCCTCAGCTCTGGGATCTCCTCAGCTCCGGGATCTCCTCACCTCAGGCTCTCCCCGCTTCCAGACCCTTCTCCCGCCCTCCGGGCTCTCCTCCCGCCGTTCCCGGCACTGCCGGGTTCGCTCCCTCCCGGGCCGGATCCTCCGTTCCCGTTTCCCGCACGCTCCGCGATTCTCCAGGAAATCAATCTCTACTTTCGATTCCGCTCTAAACCCGCCCAAAATCTCCCAAATCCTCCCCGAACCCGCCCTAAACCGGCCCAAAATCTCCCAAATCCGACCCAAACCCACCCAAAACCCGCTCCAAACCCTCCCAAAATCTCCCAAACCCGCCCCAAACCCTCCCAAAATCTCCCAAATCCACTCCAAACCCGCCCCAAACCCTCTCAAACCCGCCCCAAACCCGCCCAAAATCTCTCAAATCCACCCCAAACCAGCCCCAAACCCTCTCAAGCCCGCCCCAAACCCTCCCAAAATCTCCCAAACCCGCCCCAAACCCGCCCAAAATCTCCCGAACCCGCCCCAAACCCTCTCAAACCCGCTCCAAACCCGCCCCAAACCCGCCCCAAACCCGCCCAAAATCTCCCGAACCTGCCCCAAACCCTCTCAAACCCGCCCCAAACCCTCCCAAAATCTCCCAAACCCGCCCCAAACCCACCCAAAATCTCCCGAACCCGCCCCAAACCCTCCCAAACCCTCTCAAACCCGCCCCAAACCCGCCCCAAACCCTCTCAAACCCGCCCCAACCCTCCCAAAATCTCCCGAACCCGCCCCAAACCCGCCCAAAATCTCCCAAACCTGCCCCAAACCCTCCCAAAATCTCTCAAATCCGTCCCAAACCCGCCCAAAATCTCCCAAACCCGCCCCAAACCCTCCCAAAATCTCTCAAATCCATCCCAAACCCGCCCCAAATCTCCCGAACCCGCCCCAAACCCGCCCAAAATCTCTCAAACCCGCCCCAAACCCTCCCAAAATCTCCCAAACCCGCCCCAAACCCGCTCCAAACCCGCCCCAAACCCGCCCCAAACCCTCCCAAAAATCTCCCGAACCCGCCCCAAACCCTCCCCGAACCCGCCCCAAACCCGCTCCAAACCCTTCCAAAATCTCCCGAACCCGCCCCAAACCCGCCCCAAACCCTCCCAAAATCTCCCAAACCCTCTCAAACCCTCTCAAACCCTCTCAAACCCGCTCCAAACCCGCCCCAAACCCGCTCCAAACCCTCCCAAAATCTCTCAAATCCGTCCCAAACCCGCCCAAAATCTCCCAAACCCGCCCCAAACCCTCCCAAAATCTCTCAAATCCATCCCAAACCCGCCCCAAATCTCCCGAACCCGCCCCAAACCCTCCCAAAATCTCCCGAACCCGCCCCAAACCCTCCCAAAATCTCTCAAATCCATCCCAAACCCGCCCCAAATCTCCCGAACCCGCCCCAAACCCGCCCCAAACCCGCCCCAAACCCTCTCAAAATCTCCCGAACCCGCCCCAAACCCTCCCAAAATCTCCCAAACCCGTCCCAAACCCTCTCAAACCCGCCCCAAACCCGCTCCAAACCCGCCCCAAACCCTCCCAAAATCTCCCGAACCCGCCCCAAACCCTCTCAAACCCTCTCAAACCCGCCCCAAACCCTCCCCAAACCCTCCCAAATCCACTCCAAACCCGTCCCAAACCCGCCCAAAATCTCCCAAACCCGCCCCAAACCCTCCCCAAATCTCTCGAACCCGCCCCAATCCCGGCCCCTTCTCCTCCCCCCCGCATTTCGGCCCTTCCCAATCCCCGCCCCTTTTCGCTCCCCGCGGAATTCTGGCCCCGGTACAGAATTCCGTGGGAACAGACCCAGAACCGGTTTAACTGGTTTAACTGGTTTAATTCTCTACCAGAACCAGTTTAACTGGTGTTAACTGGTTTAATTCTCTACCAGAACCAGTTTAACTGGTGGAACTGGTTTAATTCTCTACCAGAACCGGTTTAACTGGTGTTAACTGGTTTAATTCTCTACCAGAACCGGTTTCACTGGTGGAACTGGTTTAATTCTCTACCAGAACCGGTTTAACTGGGCTAACTGGTTTAATTCTCTACCAGAACCAGTTTAACTGGGCTAACTGGTTTAATTCTCTACCAGAACCGGTTTAACTGGTGTTAACTGGTTTAATTCTCTACCAGAACTGGTTTAACTGGTGTTAACTGGTTTAATTCTCTACCAGAACCGGTTTCACTGGTGTTAACTGGTTTAATTCTCTACCAGAACCGGTTTAACTGGTGCTAACTGGTTTAATTCTCTACCAGAACTGGTTTAACTGGTGTTAACTGGTTTAATTCTCTACCAGAACCGGTTTCACTGGTGTTAACTGGTTTAATTCTCTACCAGAACTGGTTTAACTTGTGGAACTGGTTTAATTCTCTACCAGAACCGGTTTAACTGGTGGTAACTGGTTTATTTCTCTACCAGAACCGGTTTCACTGGTGTTAACTGGTTTAATTCTCTACCAGAAGCGGTTTAACTGGTGCTAACTGGTTTAATTCTCTACCAGAACCGGTTTAACTGGTGTTAACTGGTTTAATTCTCTACCAGAACTGGTTTAACTGGTGTTAACTGGTTTAATTCTCTACCAGAACCAGTTTAACTGGTGGAACTGGTTTAATTCTCTACCAGAACCGGTTTAACTGGTGTTAACTGGTTTAATTCTCTACCAGAACCGGTTTCACTGGTGGAACTGGTTTAATTCTCTACCAGAACTGGTTTAACTGGTGTTAACTGGTTTAATTCTCTACCAGAACTGGTTTAACTGGTGTTAACTGGTTTAATTCTCTACCAGAACCGGTTTCACTGGTGTTAACTGGTTTAATTCTCTACCAGAACCGGTTTAACTGGTGCTAACTGGTTTAATTCTCTACCAGAACTGGTTTAACTGGTGTTAACTGGTTTAATTCTCTACCAGAACCGGTTTCACTGGTGTTAACTGGTTTAATTCTCTACCAGAACTGGTTTAACTGGTGGAACTGGTTTAATTCTCTACCAGAACCGGTTTAACTGGTGGTAACTGGTTTATTTCTCTACCAGAACCGGTTTCACTGGTGTTAACTGGTTTAATTCTCTACCAGAAGCGGTTTAACTGGTGTTAACTGGTTTAATTCTCTACCAGAACTGGTTTAACTGGGCTAACTGGTTTAATTCTCTACCAGAACCAGTTTAACTGGTGGAACTGGTTTAATTCTCTACCAGAACCGGTTTAACTGGTGTTAACTGGTTTAATTCTCTACCAGAACTGGTTTAACTGGTGGAACTGGTTTAACTGGTTTAATTCCGCAGTGTAATTGGTGTAACTGGTTTATTTCTCTGGTGTAACTGAGCAACTGGTTTATTTCTCTACCAGGACTGGTTTAACTGGAGTAACTGGTTTAACTGGTTTAATTCTCCAGTCTAACTGCTGCAACTGGATCATTTCGGTACCAGAACCAGTTTAACTGGTGTTACTGGTTTGACTGGTTTATTTCTCCAGTGTTCCTGCTGTAACTGGTTTATTTCTCTGGTGTAACGGACACAACTGGTTTATTTCTCTACCAGAACCGGTTTAACTGGAGTAACTGGTTATTTCCCTACCACAACTCATTAAACTGGTCTAACTGGTTTAACTGGTTTAATTATTCAGTGTAACTGCTGTAACTGGGTTATTTCTCTACCAGAAGCGGTTTAACTGGTGTAACTGGTTTAATTCCGCAGTGTCATCAGTGTAACTGGTTTAATTCTCCATTCTAATTGGTGCAACTGGTTTATTTCTCTACTAGAACTGATTTAATTGGTGTTACTGGTTTAACCGGTTTAATTCCACAGTGTCATCGGTGTAACTGGTTTAATTCTCCATGGTAACTGCTGCAACTGGTTTAATTCTCTACCAGAACCGGTTTAACTGGTGTAACTGGTTTAATTCTCTACCAGAACCGGTTTAACTGGTTTAACCGGTTTAATTCCGCAGTGTCATCGGTGTAACTGGTTTAATTCTCCATTGTAACTGCTGTAACTGGTTTAATTCTCTACCAGAACTGGTTTAACAGGTTTAACCGGTTTAATTCCGCAGTGTCATCAGTGTAACTGGTTTAATTCTCCATTTTAACTGGTGCAACTGGTTTATTTCTCTACTAGAACTGATTTAATTGGTGTAACTGGTTGAATTCTCCAGTGTACCTGGTTCCACCAGTTAAACCAGTTAAACCCAGCCCCGTGCCCATCACAGGGACCCCAACCCCGCCCCCGGGGCACCCCCAGGTACCTGCCCCAGGTGTGTCCATCCCGAGCCGGGGCCATCCCGGCACCGGGGACACACAAAACCCCGGGAAGTTCTGGGTTGGTTCCCACGGAATTCTGTAACGGGGCCAAAATCTGGGGGGAGGGAAAAGGGGCCGGGACTGGGAAGGGCCGAAATTTGGGGGGAAGGGGCCGGGACTGGGAAGGGCCGAAATTTGGGGGGAAGGGGCCGGGACTGGGAAGGGCCGAAATTTGGGGGGAAGGGGCCGGGACTGGGAAGTGTCCAGCAAAAGTGAAAGCAGAAGTGAAATCTCTCATTCTCTGAGGAATCAGCGACTGGGTTTGGTCACCTTGAGTCCAAGGGGGTCGGTTTTGGGGAGAAACGGCCCCGGCAGTGCCGGGAACGGCGGGAGGAGAGCTCGGAGTGGGGGGAGAAGGTTCTGGAAGCGGGGAGAGACGGAGCTGAGGAGATCCCGGAGCTGAGGAGATCCAGGAGCTGAGGAGATCCCGGAGCTGAGGAGATCCCGGAGCTGAGGAGATCCCGGAGCTGAGGAGATCCCGGAGCTGAGGAGATCCCGGAACTGAGGAAATCCCAGAGCTGAGGAGATCCAGGAGCTGAGAGGATTCCAGAGCAGAGGAGATCCTGGAGCTGAGGAGATCCCGGAGCTGAGGAGATCCAGGAGCTGAGGAGATCCCGGACCTGAGGAGATCCCGGAGCTGAGGAGATCCCAGAGCTGAGGAGATCCCAGAGCTGAGGAGATCCCAGAGCTGAGGAGATCCCGGAGCTGAGGAGAGCCTGGAGCTGAGGAGATCCCGGAGCTGAGGAGATCCCGGAGCTGAGGAGATCCCGGAGCTGAGGAGATCCTGGAGCTGAGGAGAGCCCGGAGCTGAGGAGAGCCCGGAGCTGAGGAGATCCCGGAGCTGAGGAGAGCCCAGAGCTGAGGAGATCCAGGAGCTGAGGAGATCCCGGAACTGAGGAAATCCCAGAGCTGAGGAGATCCCAGAGCTGAGGAGATCCCGGAGCTGAGGAGATCCCAGAGCTCAGGAGATCCCGGAGCTGAGGAGATCCCGGAGCTGAGGAGATCCCGGAGCTGAGGAGATCCCAAAGCTGAGGAGATCCCGGAGCTGAGGAGATCCCGGAGCTGAGGAGATCCCGGAGCTGAGGAGAGCCCAGAGCTGAGGAGATCCCGGAGCTGAGGAGATCCCGGAGCTGAGGAAATCCAGGAGCTGAGGAGATCCCGGAGCTGAGGAGATCCCGGAGCTGAGGAGAGCCCGGAGCTGAGGAGATCCCGGAGCTGAGGAGATCCCGGAGCTGAGGAAATCCCAGAGCTGAGGAGATCCAGGAGCTGAGAGGATTCCAGAGCAGAGGAGATCCTGGAGCTGAGGAGATCCCGGAGCTGAGGAGATCCAGGAGCTGAGGAGATCCCGGAGCTGAGGAGATCCCGGAGCTGAGGAAATCCCAGAGCTGAGGAGATCCCAGAGCTGAGGAGATCCCGGAGCTGAGGAGATCCCAGAGCTCAGGAGATCCCGGAGCTGAGGAGATCCCGGAGCTGAGGAGATCCCGGAGCTGAGGAGATCCCAAAGCTGAGGAGATCCCGGAGCTGAGGAGATCCCGGAGCTGAGGAGATCCCGGAGCTGAGGAGAGCCCAGAGCTGAGGAGATCCCGGAGCTGAGGAGATCCCGGAGCTGAGGAAATCCAGGAGCTGAGGAGATCCCGGAGCTGAGGAGAGCCCGGAGCTGAGGAGATCCCAGAGCTGAGGAGATCCCAGAGCTGAGGAGAGCCCGGAGCTGAGGAGATCCCAGAGCTGAGGAGAGCCCGGAGCTGAGGAGATCCCAGAGCTGAGGAGATCCCAGAGCTGAGGAGATCCCGGAGCTGAGGAGATCCCAGAGCTGAGGAGATCCCGGAGCTGAGGAGATCCCGGAGCTGAGGAGAGTCCGGAGCTGAGGAGATCCCGGAGCTGAGGAGATCCCAGAGCCAGGATGGGGGTGAACGTCAGCCGCTTTGTGGAAATCCAGATCTCCAACAAGACCCAGAACATCACCCTGAAGGACCCCAGGTGAGGCTGGGGGGGACCTTGGGGGGGCCCTTGGGTTGCTGGGAGGCAGCTCCGGGTGGGATCTTCATCCTGGGTTGGGATCATCTCCAGGGGCTGGGATCATCTCCAGGGGTTTGGGATCATCTCTAGGGGTTGGGATCATCTCCAGGGTTTGGGATCATCTTCAGGGATTTGGGATCATCTCCAGGGGTTGGGATCATCTCCAGGGGTTTGGGATCATCTCCAGGGCTTGGGATCATCTCCAGGGGTTGTGATCTCCATCCCAGGCTGGGATCATCTCCAGGCTCTGGGATCATCTCTCAGGTCCCAGCTCCTCCCAGTGGTGGTGGGACAACCTCCCCACACTCCCACCCCTCAATTCCTCTCTCCAGGACCCATTTCTACAGCGGCCGCAGCATCTTGTCCCCCCAGCCCTCGGTGTCCCCGGGCTCCTCCAGCAGCTGCAAGTTCACCAACAACTCCATCTTCTGGGGCTGTAACGGGGTCCTGGCCTACGAGGCCGACTCCTTCACCTTGGCCATCTACTTCTCCAACCCCGTCGACTACAACCTGTTTTCCGTGGAGATGGGCCTGGAGCTGTCCCTGGACAAGGTGCACAAGAACGACCTGGGGACCACCTACCAACGCTTGGTCAGGTGCTCCCAGGACTCCTCCAACAGCTCCATGTTCCCGTGTGTCATCCTCAAGGAAAACCAGGATCAAGCCCAGCTGAGCGCTGGCCCCGTCACGGTGACGGCCACCATGTCCAGGGGCAGGAGAGCCGTCATCAAGGTGGAGGTGGAGGATCGGGAGAACTGGGGCAGGGAAACCAGGATAGTGGTCCCCACTCCAGCCAGAAACACCCATGTGAATTGAGAACATGCAGGACCTTCAGGGGAACCTTCTGGAAAACGCTGGAACTGCAAGGGTGGCCTGGGAACCCGGCAGACACACCCAGAAACCCTTAGACACCTCTAGAACCATGTAGACACCTCTAGAGCCCTGTAGGAATCTCTAAACCCCCAGAGAGATCCTTTGAGCCCTGTAGACTCCTCTAGAACCTTGTTGGCACCTTTAGAGCTCTGTAGGCATAAACCAGAACCCCATTGTCACCCCTAGAACCCTGTAAACACTGCTAGAACCCCACAGGCAACTCTAGAACCCCATAGACACAGCTAGAACCCCATTGTCACCCCTAGAACCCCATAGGCAACTCTAGAACCCCATAGGCACCCCTAGAACCCCATAGGCACCTCTAACCCCTAGAACCCCATAGGCACCTCTAGAACCCCATAAGCACCTCTAATAACCCATAGAGACCCCTAGCACCCCATAGAAACTTCTAGAACCCAGTAGACACCTGTAGACACCTCTAGAACCCCATAGATGCAATTAGAACCCAGGAGACACCTATGAAACCTTGTAGGACCCTCAGGAACCCCGTAGGCAGAGCTAGAACCCCATAGGCACCCCTAGAACCCTGTAGGCACTGCTAGAACCCCGTAGGCACCTCTAGAACCCCACTGGCACCCCTAGAACCCCTCACAGACCTGAGGAACCTTCAGCAGAACCTCGCGGGCACCAGGAGAACCTCGGGGGAACCACCAGGACCTTCTGGACACCCCGGGACCCTCATGGAGCCCCCAGGTCGGGCTGTCCCAGCCACCCCCAATTTGGGGTGCCCCACCCCGACCTCCCTCGCTCCATTTCTGCTTTGCCCAATAAAATGGGAATTTCCCCCACTTTTGGGTCACAGAGTTTAAAAATCTGGGATTTGGGATCGGGGACGTTTGGGATTTGGGGGGACAATCTGGGAATGGGGAGTCTGGGATTTCAGCGGGGGCAGGGCAGGGGACGGGGCAGGAGGAGATTTGGGGTTTGGGGGAACAACCCCGGATCTGGGGAGGGATCTGGGAGCTGGGGGGGTCTGGGATGTTTGGGATGGGGGAGCGATCTGGGATCGGGGCAGGAGGGGGGGTCGGGGCTTTGGGGGGCTGGTCTGGGGTCTGGGGTGGGGGGCAGGGCAGCTAAACCAGTTCCACCAGTTCTGGTGGAGGGGCAAACCAGTTCCACCAGTTCCACTGGAGAAATCAACCAGTCCAACCAGTCCAACCAGTCCAACCAGTTCCACTGGTGAAATCAACCAGTCCAACCAGTCCAACCAGTCCAACCAGTTCCACTGGTGAAATCAACCAGTCCAACCAGTTCCACCAGTTCTGGTGGAGGGGTAAACCAGTTCCACCAGTTCCACTGGAGAAATCAACCAGTTTAACCAGTTTAACCAGTCCAACCAGTCCAACCAGTTCCCAGCTCCCCACGGGACCCCCAAGCCATCCCCTGCAGGTGCTGCTGCTGTTGCACCCCCAGGTACCTGTTCCAGGTGTGTCCCACCCGAGCCGGGGCCATCCCGGCGTCGGTGACGTCGGCGATTCTCCACATCCGCCTCAGTTTTGGACCCCAAAATTCCCAATTTTCCCCAGAATTCCCAATTTTCCCCCAAAATTCCCAATTTTTGTCCCTCCCACCTCCCAAAATCCCCAATTTTTGACCCTCCCAGACCCCAAAATTCTCAATTTTCCCCCAAAATTCCCAATTTTTCCCCAAAATTCCCAATTTTTGACCCTCCCAGACCCCAAAATTCCCAATTTTTTACCAAAATTCCCAATTTTTTACCCTCCCAAACCTCCAAATTCCCAATTTTACCAAAATTCCCAATTTTTGTCCCTCCCACCCCCCAAAATTCCCAATTTTTACCAAAATTCCCAATTTTTGTCCCTCCCAGACCCCAAAATTCCCGATTTTTTACCAAAATTCCCAATTTTTCCTCAAAATTCCCAATTTTTTACCCTCCCAAACCTCCAAATTCCCAATTTTACCAAAATTCCCAATTTTTGACCCTCTCACCCCCCAAAATTCCCAATTTTCCCCCAAAATTCCCAATTTTTGTCCCTCCCAGACCCCAAAATTCCCAATTTTTTACCAAAATTCCCAACTTTTCCCCAAAATTCCCAATTTTTGCCTCACCCACCCCCCAAAATTCCCAATTTTTTACCAAAATTCCCAATTTTTCCTCAAAATTCCCAATTTTTGACCCTCCCACCCCACAAAATTCTCGATTTTTTACCAAAATTCCCAATTTCCCCCCAAAATTCCCAATTTTTGTCCCTCCCTGACCCCAAAATTCCCAATTTTTTACCAAAATTCCCAATTTTTCCCCCAAAATTCCCAATTTTTGTCCCTCCCACCCCCCAAAATTCCCAATTTTTTACCAAAATTCCCAATTTTTCCTTAAAATTCCCAATTTTTGTCCCTCCCACCCCCCAAAATTCCCAATTTTTTCCCAAAATTCCCCATTTTCCCCCAAAATTCCCAATTTTTGTCCCTCCCAGACCCCAAAATTCCCAATTTTTGTCCCCCCCATCCCCCCAAATTCCCAATTTTCCCCCAAAATTCTCAATTTTTGTCCATCCCACCCCCCAAAATTCCCAATTTTCCCCCCAAATTCCCAATTTTTGTCCCCCCCATCCCCCCAAATCCCCAATTTTTCCTCAAAATTCCCAATTTTTGTCCCTCCCACCCCCCAAAATTCCCAATTTTCCCCCAAAATTCCCAATTTTTGACCCTCCCACCCCCAAAATTCCCAATTTTTTACCAAAATTCCCAATTTTCCCCCAAAATTCCCAATTTTTGTCCCTCCCACCCCCCAAAATTCCCAATTTTCCCCCAAAATTCCCAATTTTTGACCCTCCCACCCCCAAAATTCCCAATTTTTCCTCAAAATTCCCCAATTTTTGTCCCTCTCACCCCCAAAATTCCCAATTTTTTACCAAAATTCCCAATTTTTGTCCCTTCCACCCCCCAAAATTCCCAATTTTCCCCCAAAATTCCCAATTTTTGTCCCTCCCACCCCCCAAAATTCCCAATTTTCCCTTAAAATTCCCAATTTTTTACCCTCCCACCCCCCAAAATTCCCAATTTTCCCCAAAATTCCCAATTTTTTACCCTCCCAAACCTCCCAATTCCCAATTTTACCAAAATTCCCAATTTTCCCCCAAAATTCCCAATTTTTTACCCTCCCACCCCCCAAAATTCCCAATTTTCCCCAAAATTCCCAATTTTTTACCTTCCCAAACCTCCAAATTCCCAATTTTACCAAAATTCCCAATTTTTGACCCTCCCACCCCCAAAATTCCCAATTTTTTACCAAAATTCCCAATTTTTCCTCAAAATTCCCAATTTTTGTCCCCCCCATCCCCCAAAATTCCCAATTTTTCCCCAAAATTCCCAATTTTTGTCCCTCCCACCCCCCAAAATTCCCAATTTTTTACCAAAATTCCCAATTTCCCCCAAAATTCCCAATTTTTGACCCTCCCACACCCAAAATCCCCAATTTTTTACCAAAATTCCCAATTTTTCCTCAAAATTCCCAATTTTTGTCCCTCCCACCCCCCAAAATTCCCAATTTTTTACCAAAATTCCCAATTTTTTCCCAAAATTCCCAAATTTTTGTCCCTCCCAGACCTCAAAATTCCCAATTTTTCCCCAAAATTCCCAATTTCCCCCCAAAATTCCCAATTTTTGACCCTCCCACCCCCCAAAATTCCCAATTGTTTACCCTCCCAAACCTCCAAATTCCCAATTTTTACCAAAATTCCCAATTTTTGACCCTCTCACCCCCCAAAATTCCAAATTTTCCCCCAAAATTCCCAATTTTTGACCCTCCCACCCCCCAAAATTCCCAATTTTCCCCCAAAATTCCCAATTTTTGTCCCTCCCAGACCCCAAAATTCCCAATTTTCCCCCAAAATTCCCAATTTTTGTCCCTCCCAGACCCCAAAATTCCCAATTTTCCCCCCAAATTCCCCATTTTTGACCCTCCCACCCCCCAAAATTCCCAATTTTTACCCTCCCAGACCGCCAAAATTCCCAATTTTTCCCCCAAAATTGCCCATTTTTGACCCTTCCACCCCCCAAAATTCACATTTTTTCCCCAAAATTCCCAATTTTTGTCCCTCCCACCCCCCAAAATTCCCAATTTTTTACCAAAATTCCCAATTTTCCCCCCAAAATTCCCCATTTTTGACATCGTGGGTGAAGTGCAAAAATTCCTTTTATTCAACAAAGCCAAAAAAAAAAAAAAACCAAACCCAAAAGGGGGAGGGGGCCCAAAATTGGGATTTTTTTGGGGGTCTCCCCAAATTTTGGGGTCTACCCAAAATCTTGATTTGGGGGGGGGGTCCCCGGTGGGATTTTTGGGGTGATTTTAGGGGATTTTGGGGGATTTTTGGGGGGATTTTTGTGTTTTTAATGAATATTTTGGGATTTTTGAGGAGTTTTTTGGGGTTTTTTGGGTTCTCCCCCCAAATTTTGGGGTCCCCACCCCGAATTTGGGGTCCCCCCTAGATGAGGTCCATCAGGATGTCCTCCTCCATCACCTGAGGGTCCTCAGACCCCCGATTTGGGGGATTTTTGGGGGGATTTTGGGGTTTTTAATGAATATTTTGGGATTTTTTGGGGGTTTTTGGGGTTCTCCCCCCAAATTTTGGGGTCCCCACCCCGATTTTGGGGTCCCCCCTAGATGAGGTCCATCAGGATGTTCTCCTCCATCCCCTGAGGGTCCTCGGACCCCCGATTTGGGGGAGTTTTGGGGGGATTTTGGGGTTTTTAATGAATATTTTGGGATTTTTTGGGGGTTTTTTGGGGTTTTTTGGGGTTCTCCCCCCAAATTTTGGGGTCCCCACCCCAATTTCGGGGTCCCCCCTAGATGAGGTCCATCAGGATGTTCTCCTCCATCACCTGAGGGTCCTCAGACCCCCGATTTGGGGGATTTTGGGGGGATTTTGGGGTTTTTAATGAATATTTTGGGATTTTTTTGGGGTTTTTTGGGGTTCTCACCCCAAATTTTGGGGTCCCCACCCCAATTTCGGGGTCCCCCCTAGATGAGGTCCATCAGGATGTTCTCCTCCATCACCTGAGGGTCCTCGGACCCCGATTTGGGGGATTTTTGGGGGGATTTTGGGGTTTTTAATGAATATTTTGGGATTTTTGAGGAGTTTTTTGGGGTTTTTTGGGGTTCTCACCCCAAATTTTGGGGTCCCCACCCCGAATTTGGGGTCCCCCCTAGATGAGGTCCATCAGGATGTTCTCCTCCATCACCTGAGGGTCCTCAGACCCCCGATTTGGGGGATTTTTGGGGGGATTTTTGGGTTTTTAATGAATATTTTGGGATTTTTTGGGGTTTTTTGGGGTTCTCACCCCAAATTTTGGGGTCCCCACCCCGATTTTGGGGTCCCCCCTAGATGAGGTCCATCAGGATGTTCTCCTCCATCACGCTGGGGGTCCTCAGACCCCCGATTTGGGGATTTTTGGGGGGATTTTTGGGTTTTTAATGAATATTTTGGGATTTTTTGGGGTTTTTTGGGGTTTTTTGGGGTTCTCACCCCAAATTTTGGGGTCCCCACCCCAAATTTGGGGTCCCCCCTAGATGAGGTCCATCAGGATGTTCTCCTCCATCACCTGAGGGTCCTCAGACCCCCGATTTGGGGGATTTTTGGGGGGATTTTTGGGTTTTTAATGAATATTTTGGGATTTTTTGGGGTTTTTTGGGGTTTTTTGGGGTTCTCACCCCAAATTTTGGGGTCCCCACCCCGAATTTGGGGTCTCCCCTAGATGAGGTCCATCAGGATGTTCTCCTCCATCACGCTGGGGGTCCTCAGACCCCCGATTTGGGGGATTTTTGGGGGGATTTTGGGGTTTTTAATGAATATTTTGGGATTTTTGGGGGGTTTTTTGGGGTTTTTTGGGGTTCTCACCCCAAATTTTGGGGTCCCCACCCCGAATTTGGGGTCCCCCCTAGATGAGGTCCATCAGGATGTTCTCCTCCATCACCTGAGGGTCCTCAGACCCCGATTTGGGGGATTTTTGGGGGGATTTTTGGGTTTTTAATGAATATTTTGGGATTTTTTTG